>NC_047538.1:18260000-18335000 GCF_012275295.1 Melopsittacus undulatus | reverse complement strand
CCGCCATACACTGCTGATAGCCATTGCCATACACTGCTGATAGCCACCGCCATACGTTGCTGATAGCCACTGCCATACACTGCTGAGCCCTACACAGCTCACAGGTTTGCTCAGGACAAGGCTGGAGCAGTGGTTATAAGAAGCAATAAGGGTAGAAGAAAATATTGATCAATATAGATGCCCGAGCAAGGTCGATGTGACCATCGGCAGATAGGAGGTCACATCCTATCTGGAACCTGGAGCAAGGCACGTACTGTTAGTAAATGCCTCAGGGTGCTGCCGTGTTGCTGGCATGAGGCAGATCTTGTTTGTCCCAGAGAGGATTAGTAAGAAATGGTTCCAATGGCTCTTGGCTTTCTGTTCCCCAAGTAAATTACACATTGTTTTAACTTGTCTGTGCCATCAGGTACCAACCCTAACTTCTTTAGAAAGGATTCCTGGTTCCATTTCCGCTCATTCAGCATCAATTTCGGAGCACCTGAGCCATGAGACAAGAGGTGTAGTCCCTTCTGCATGCCTCTGCTTCCCTTCTCACAGAGCAGAGGGGGGAGGCTGGTGCCTGCTGCCATGCAGCATTCCCTGGAGCTGCTGAGCTCCTGGGAATTTCACATCCCTGGTGCAGATCACAGCCAGAAGCAGCAAGCAGGAGGCCAGGCTGGTCATGAGCAGTGGGAAGACCACGGGCAGCAGAGGCAGCCCATGTTCCACCAAGCCCTGACACCCTCCTGATGGCACTTCAGCAGCAGAATGGTTAAACACTGCTTGGGAAGGTTTCCTCCTCCTCAACTGCCCCCAAAACTGTAGTAACGTCTTAAGTAGAAGCATCAGAGGGGGAAGATAAAGGCAAAGCCCTTCTGCATGAGGATTTGTCTTTCAAATCCAGATTAGCAATTGGTGTTTGGGGAAGATGGGACCCTAATCTGATTGAATCAGGGGAGTTTGTGATATCAATCTCCTTGGATCCCATTGTCTTTGTGCTGCTTTGTAAAATAATATTAATTTCTGTCTCTGTGTCTGTGCTGGATCTCTCATGCTTCTTGTCTCTCACTGGTGATTCGCAGCCCTGTATGTTGGGTAGTGTGCACCAGAATTAATGTGGCTTTGTGGTTTACCTTTTACAACTGTTTAACTGGGATGAGAGCAGAGCTGCTGAGTGTGCCGGCTGGGAGCTGCAGCCACTCCAGGTCCAGCACCAGGTATTGGCTCTGACAGGGATGTTTGCAATGTCCTAGGGGGGAACCAGGTGCTCCCCTGCCCCTGTGGGGACTCACCCCACCCCCCCAGGTCTGTGCTGGACCAACCAGTTCAATATCCAGCACCAGTTTCCCCAGCCCAAGGCATCACTGGTGGCCCCTTCCCGAGGCTGCTCCCACAGCACTGCCCAGTCCTGCCTAGCACAGTTCACTGCTGGTGCCACCTTCCCAAAATCCAATTTTTTCCCTTCCCTTAGAACATTGCATCTTGTTCAATCCTTCCCTGTCACGCTGGCTCCAGCGCTGTTTCAATTGGATTCCAAAAATAACCTCTTTATTCACACGGCTCATGCTATTATATCGTAGTACAGCTCGGGCAGGCGAGGGGTCATTCCATTATCCAGGAACGAGATAACTGAGTATTAGGGCAGCCAGGCTCTTTGACTCTCTGCCCTGTGGTAATGGGCCTTTTTTAAGGGCATTAACCAATGTTTCTACTTAGGTATTTGACAAGAGTAAAGGTAACATTGCCATTTAATCCTCTCTTTGCTTTTTTTCCCTTGCCTATAGACAGCACTTGTGCGTTTGCTTCCCTTCAAGGGTTCCAGCTTCAGCTCAGAACCTCGGAGCTCATTTTCTCTGAGCCTTTTCCCTGAAGTTCTGCTTAGAGGTTGGATTAACTATTCCATGTACTAGGATACAGGGAATCATTCCTGCTCCAAATGGCTTCAGCAAGTGCTGGGCAGGTGTCGCTGATGAAGAAATACCAGTGCACAAGTGGTGTCCTGACTAATGCTGGTCTCACACATGTGCATCTCACCCTGCTAAGGCTGTAGCCTGGGAAGTGTTCCTTCAACTGCTGTTCACAGCAGGAAAATGCCAGGGATTTGGAAGAGCAGGAGCAGCCAGCACCCAGCATGGTAGGAGCCTTCTGCTGAAGGCTGGAGGCAGCTCTAGAATGGGTGAAGTTGTGAATATCCCAAGCATTTCTTTAGCAACACTTCTCGTGTCTTTCTCTTCTGAGTCTCTCAGCTCACACACAGGTTTTTCCAGGCAAGGATAGTTTCAGGCTCTCCTCCAGCACAAGCTTGAAGCCCTCTGCCAGAGCAGCAGTGAGAGGATAATGGAAAAGATGAGTGCTTTTCTCCTCCCCTTCTTGTGCCAATGTTGTCCAGATAAAGCATCTTCAGCTTGGCAATGAAGCCAGTGTGGCTGAAGGTGTCTTGGAGGACTTAGTGCCAGCTACAAACTGGTGTTTCCCAGTGCAAAGACTGAGTGGGGTCTCTGCTGTCCCCCCTTGGGGGACAAACTGGCACCAGGAGCTCTGTGCAGACACCTGCTTGTGTGAAATGGGGTGAAATGGGTCCCTGACACTTGTAATGGCAGCATCTCACCTCTTTAAGAGTGAAAATGTATATACCAAAGATTGTGGCTTAATTGATTGATTAATAACAGAAACTCTAATTGAATCCTCCCAGCTTGTACATAAGATGTCTTAATGTTAGAGCCTAGGGAGTAAATGCACAGCATGGAAGTATGAACTGCAGCACAACCAGTAACACTTTCAATTTAAAAGTCAATCTCATTATACAAGAAGCTGTTTTCTCTATCCCTCTGGAAAGGCAGCAGCAATCTCCCATCTTCTCCCTACCAGAGCCACATGGTTTGTTAGTGTCTGTGGGAGATGCAAATACAAGCTTTTTTCCATTTGTTCCCACCGCTGCATATCTGAGCAGTTCAGTAAATATTCATGAGGCTGCCATTGTAGGAGCTCTGGAAACTACAGAAATATGCCCTCCGAGGTGACATGTAATTTGGCACTTCCCGCATGGAGAGGCAAAGGATGCAGCCAGAGCACAAACATCCTAATAATTAAATACCTTGCTACAACCTCATCTTTTCTGTTTCTCATTAAACACAAGACACCTCAAACCTTTCCCATATGCAGGGCCCCCAGTAACACCCAAGTTAAGACTAATGAAGAGCGATAGACTGGCATAGAGCATCCAGGAGACCAGGCAGCATCTGCGGCCAGGAATGCTAGGAATTTCTCCCCAGATTCACACTTCATGGTCATATTAAAAGAAGGTAACATCCCTGAGCCAGCAGGAACCTGATGTCTGTCCCATCAGGTCCCTAAGGTCAGTCTAGACTCTTCTGTGCCATGAGGGCAGGACACCAGCTGGAAAAGTAGTTCCAGCTTTTTCCTCATTTTCACCCTTTTTCCTTCCTGTTTCAGGATCTTCCTTGTACAGAAGATCTGCCTTCCTCAAGGTGGCTGCAACATGGTCCAAAAGGCCAGGGTCCAGAGTGGTGTGGAAGGAAATGTTACTTTTGGCCATCGTGTGAAGGAGGTTAATGTGCTGTTGAAGTCCTCAGTTTGTGCTGCAGAGGGTGAACACGTACTGATGGTGCCACATGGCAGTGAAACGGCCCCAGAGGAGACTTGATTGAATCCCATCTTGCCCCTGCTTGCAGGCTGTGTCTATAACATCCCCTTTATAGATCCAGCAGCCAGGAGATGTCCTGCCTGCTGCTTGTCCTCTTCCCTTTAACCACACTGTCATTGGCATTTCAGTGTCATTCACACTCTAATCTCACAGATATCTGTTTCCTATTTGGATTCCCACCTGTCAGAGCACCTCTCTCCCACTGGTGCTATGGGTAGTGAATGACCTTCAGCCAGTGGATGGTTATAGCCTTAAGACAACACAATTAAACATGTTTTATTGCTTAACACACTGTGTCAGGAGCCTTAGTTGTGTTTTTGTTCCAGTCTTCTATCGTTTTCAGAAATGCCTGGAACTGTGACAGCTCAAAGCGCCCGAGCACTCCTGCTCCCAGGTAATCAATAGAAGGCCTCAAGGTATCTCACGCTTCTGTCAAATATGGGATTTTTAGCATGAAAGCATTTCCGAGACTTTTTTGGTCACTGCAAAGCTCCCCCCCCCCGATTCCCCGGCAGATATCACAGCAAGGACACAGGGCAGGATGTGCGAGTGGCAGATGAGGCTTACGAGACTGACCCAGGATGAAAACCAGCTATTTCCATTAGTGGATGTTCCCCCAGCTGCTGGGCTGTTGTTCTGCTGTTACCTGTCCTCGCTGGGTTTTGAGGAATCCTTGTGCAATAGGCCCTAGCAGTGATTTGCCTGTTTTAGTGAAAACGTCTGTGCACAGGAGCACCATTACAGTTTCTTTGGATGGTTTCTTTGTCTTTCCCTTTATAAAATTATTCCAGGTGAAAATTAAGCATTCATGTATTTTGCAGTCTCTCAAAGCTTGGCTTCTGTCAGATGACAACAACTTTCCACTGTTAACCTGTTTGCATTATCATGGGCTCAGTTACCATTTGTCTTGCCTGCTGGGTCTCTGTGCTGCTGTATCTCCTAGCACATGGCTCAGGACCTCAGACATGGAGCTGCAGACATCTTGAGTAAACCCTGATTCCTTTGTGAAGAGTCCACTTCCCCTTATGGCCCCTCTGGATTATTCTCCTCTGTTTCTCACATGCTGGCTCTGTGCAGTCAGGCCGTGTGATATGTGTGGAGTTTTTAATAAGGCCTCTCACATTTATGTGTAAATGACCACTCACTTCTCCAGTTCAACCCAACTGGCTTGGTCGGTCATTAGTGGTTTTAACTGCATTTAAATGGTTGTGATCTGCCTGGGAGCTGCACTGGTCAGGGAGCAGTTGTTTGGCACATCCATCATCTCTGTCTTGATGTAACCTCCAGATCTCCTTTGTTGCTGGTGGTAAAAGGTTTCTGTAGGGACCAGCGGGGGCCTGGGGTCTGTCTGAGGTGTGAGGTCCATGCACAGGGCAGCTCCTGCAGGAATTCACACACTTTGGTGCTGACCAAACCCTTTCCCTATTCTTCCTCCTGCAAGAGCTGTTTGCTGCCTCCATGGCAAAGCTCTCAGGGTGAGATGGTGCCTGTGGTGGCACTTGACAGCAGGAGTCTGGCGCTGCTGGGCTCTGCCTGGGATGAGGAGGATGGAGCCTTCCTCCTCCAGCCATGCCAAGCCACTTCTGCAGCAGCAGCATGTGGGTTGCACTTCCTCTGCAAGCTCCTCCAGTACATCTGATGCTGCCATTGCATGGCAGGCTGGTCCCTTCCTCCTGCTGGCTCCATGTGCCCTCCCCAGGCCAGGCCCATCACTACCTGTGCCCAGCTCAGGCACTGGCCAGTGTCGAGGCCACGAGGAGCCAGAGCCACCATCCTTGTTTGGAGAATCCTGACACAAATGGCAAGAGAAAAACAAATAGGGAGGGAAATGAACAAATTATACCAATAATTGGTTTAAAAAATGCATCAAAGAAAAATGATATCCAATAATACTGCTGGTTCCTAATGAATGTGTGTGTAATAAAATCAGGCTGTTTGGGCCGTGGTTAGCCCTGCACTTCACATCCCCAGATTAAAAATGGAACATCTGTGATGATTTAATTTACATGTTAATAACAAACAGGCCTCCAGAAACCAACGAATAAATGCCTTTTATTGCCAGCGTATCTTTTCCACTGCAGCTTGAATGAAAACTCTGGTAATTAATTGTTTTAAGCGATTCTATTAAAAAGTGTCTGGAAGTGCTGTGTGCCGAATGTTTATGTGGGCAGGCAGACGAGAAGAATACAGACGAGGAAGCAGGCTGCTAATTATGTGCCTTTTTAAAATTCACTGCCTTAAAGACATGGGATACTTTTAAACATGGAAGTCGACCCGAGCGCATTGATTTTTCCCCATTGTTCCTTTCCAGCTGAAAAGTTTGCAATTTAAAATAAATAGCAGATCCCGATGTTGCTGTGTTCCGTCATGGAGCGAGATGGAAGTGAACGGCTTGGCTCTGTCCGGACACGGAGGTGCTGGGGAGCGCTGGGGTTTGGCCCTGCCGGCGTTGCCTATGGGGTTCTGGGCTGTGGGATGTGGCACCCTGGCCAGGATCAGCCTGCAGCAGGAGCTGAAGCACTGTGAGATAATCACATGGTGGCTTCAGCCTTTCCCTCAAGATGTGTTTATTTCCAAAAGGAAACTCTTTCAGATGCTGTGTTCAGAAACAGAAGGAAGACACTTCAGATGTCAACATGCAGAGATACTGCTGAAACCCTCCACTCCTCAAGCCATGCGAAATTCAGGAGGAGGGTTTGGATATTCAGTGTCAGTCAACCCTCTTCTTGGCAAGTAAAATTCAGTGTGTTTGCAGTGACCACTCCTCCTCTGCATCCTGTGAAGCACTGGCTTCCAAAGATGGAAAGATGCTAAAGCTGCTGTAGTGATGGGCTCAGTACTAGGGGCCACTGTAATGCTGGATGCAATTCAAGGCTCTATAAGGAATGCAAAATAAGGAAAGCTTTCTGATACTAAAAGTTCACTCATTGCTAAATGCTGAACAGGGCAGCAGAAGAGATGGGCTTACAAAGTGCAAATCCCTTTGTCTGAAGAGCTGCTGCCCTGATGTGTCACCACAATGTGGCTTCATCCCTGGCCCCACTGTGCTGCAGATCTCAGTGCTGCCCCTGCAGCATTCGGGAAGCTCTGAAGGCAGAATTCACGCACCCAATATCCAGGAGCGGGTCTGGCCTTATCTTGAGGTGCTGCCTGTAAATCTAGTTTCACACCCATCACACTTGCAGTTTAGTCCTGTTCCATCATAAAACTGACCCAGCCTGTTCTGTAGAGAGCATCCACCGGCAGCAAAGCTGCTCCCTAGGGAAAGGGGACAGGATGACCTGCAAGAGGTGGCCTTGTCTAAGAAACATCAGTCCCTGTGCAGATGTGGCAGCACGTGGCATCCCAAACCCCTGCATCTCTGCACTGCCCTGTTAGTTATTGTAGGGCTGCCGCAGGCAGCTGAGCTGCTCACAGCACCTTGGGATGAAGCAGTGCCTGATGCCAGGGCACATCAGGGATGGCACAGGCTCTGCCATGCAGTGTTTACTGGCTCAGCTTCCTGTTGTCACCCCTGCCATGGGGATGGGCCCCAGTCTGCAGCAGAGCTGCTCTTGCTGCTCACTGTGTAATGACGGTCTCCAGGGCTGGAACACCTGGGAAAAGCATCACAGCCCCACGGTTACAAACTGCCCCACAGCTACGGGCTGAGTTAAAGCTTAGAACCAGAGCAAGCCATTAGCCTGACAAAGAGCCTTGCAGGAGCAGAGCCTGCTGTGCCTGGAGCGTGGGACTGGGGCTCATGAGGCCTCTGAGCATCGCAAATGCAGCGTGTGGCAGGGGGAGCAAGTGCTGCAGTGCGAGTCAGTGACCTCTGCAGCTGAGACCTCCAGGCACCACCTTCTGCTGAGGCACAGGTAAATATTCCCCTCTTCCTACACCTCCCATGACTTTTATTTCATCTCCAACAGAAGCAAAGCAAGCAGAGAGCTTAAAGGAATCAAGAAATGTCCCTTTTGCAAAATAAAACAGTGGCAAAAGGCTTGGATATTCATGTATGGAGGATGTTGACCACAGTGCCTGGAGATGGGAGGATGCACCCCAACTCCTGCTAATTAGCAATAATCTAATGTTAATGTTTGCCTGTGTGCTACCACACATGGTAGCCAGTTTCACAGGTAGATAAACTGTCCTGAATCTGTTTGCTTCCAGTTTGAGCATCTTTGCTATGGAGAACAAGAGGAAGCTCCTAATGAAACTTCCTGCTCTGATTTGATACCTTCAGGCCTTTTTCCCATCCTGAGGTAAGCCCACACTATACAGAAGCAAACATAAATATTCCAGCACAAGATTTGCTCCCACTCTTACTTTCACACTGGAAAAGGTCTCTTCCCATCCTTCTCTCTCTTGATGGCAGCAGACACAAACCTGCCCAACCCATTCCCTCCCTCTCTGAGCACTGCCACCGTGCAAAGGAGCTGTTTAGGAGGCCACATGTCCCCATTTACAGCTTTTCACTTGGTGTGTGCAGCGTGGTGACCAACAATATCCCATCCCCACAGGGTGGGTAGGTCTGGTTTGTGTAGGATATCCATATCCGAGCACAGAAACCCTGTTTGGGGGACTCTTCTGGGGGCTTTGGCTTCTCAAAATGCCCCTTTGAATACCCAAGCTGAGGGTCCCGTCCAGCTCCAGGCAATGGCAGGGGCTGCATTTCCCTTCATGCAAACACTCTGTACAAGCACAAATGACTGTGCCACAGATTACCATGGAAATGATGGGGAGCTGCAGGTTCAGCATCTCCAAACCCCGCATCCAGCAGCTGAAAACCAACTGCTCCCGGGCATGGAGGGACACAGGGCTGGGGTACCAAGGCTTCAGTGCAGGCAAAGGCACCACCTGTGGCCGTGAACTGTGCCATGGACCTGCCAGCTCAACCAACCATGTCACAGCATCACCACAGACAGATGGATGAGGCCCCACCGCACTGTGACTGCAGCCAGCCTGAGCTCAGTGCCAGGTATCCTGGCACTGCTGCCGCCCTATTCTGCAGGTGGGGAATGGGGAAGGAGGGCCAGGTGGGCTGAGGTGGCCGCACAGGTTATTTATAGGGGTGGCAGGAGGACAGTTCTTCCAAACTAAAAATGACTCCTAAACCGCAGCATAAATTCCAGTGACAGCCAGGGGAGCGGCTGGGGAGGAAGCTGAGCGGCTGCAGCCTCTGTTGTTTGCCATTAAAAGATAGGGGCAAGGAAGGCAGAAAAAAATCTCTTCAAGGTGTGGGATTAGACATTTCTTGGAGTAATTGCATCCACAATTCTACTGGGGTGACAGGGAGCTCCCCATAATCACTGCCAAAGAGGCTACAGACTAATGTGTTCTAATGAGAAGGGAAGAGGTTTTTTCCCTCCCTTCCTGCCTTCCTTTCATGCAGTGATTGTTCGGAGCTGGGAGCTGCCCCTCTTCACCAGGGGTGCTGGCATTCAGGGTACGCTTCCTAGCACCACCGAGAAGAAAAGCCCACTCTCCCCCTTTGTTTTGCACATGAAAAGCTCTTTCCCTCTCTGTCAGCTGAATGCCATAAGACAAGGTCCTTCAGTGCACGCTGCGTTTGGGCAATCCTTGCCACCGCTGCCTCCCCCCGGCTCCCTCTGCATTGAAAACAAACGCGGAGGAAGCCTCCAGCTCCATTTGAAAAGCACCTGGGAGCGTTTAGGAGGCTCCTCTGTGGGATGGAGGAACCTTCCCCTCCTTCCTCCCTGCTCTTTGGTGCAGGGCTGTTTGCTGCTCAGCTCCACCGAGGTTGTTCCCCAGGGGCTGAGGCAACTTTCCCAGGTTAAAGTGAGGGAACAGCAGGAGGAGAGGGAAGCAGATCCCTGGGGATGGGTACTTGCAGAGGTGGCAGCAGGACAGGGGGTGCCTGCAGGTGCTGCAGGGGATGTGGTCCCATTGTGACAGCAGCAGCCACACGGTGCCAGAGGGGCTGCCAGCGGTGCCTCAGCTGCAGATCCACTGTGATCCCCTGGGATGGAAGCATGGGGTGAAATCACAGCTCAGGCACTTCCCTGGGAGCAGGTTTCACACCCTGCAGAGGAGCTTCACTGAAGAGCAGGAAGCACCTTGGAGAAGGAACAGGAAAAGCCAGAGCTGAGGAGGGATAATGAGTGCCCAGGGTGATGGATTGCAGCTGGGTGATCCCATGTGTGCTGGGGATGGACACAGTTCACCCCATGTGCTGACCAATGGACCCACAGCCGCAGTGCCTGTGTCCCTGCCCCTGGCTTGCACCCATGTGTGTGCTATGGCATGCTGGGCCCATCAGTGCCACCACACCATGACATCTCAGGGGCCTTTCAGACACAGTGCTCACCGTGGCCACATCCCCAAGGCTGAAGCAGTTATGGTCCCAAAGAGCAAAATCCCCTCCCTCAGTAGGAGTGGCTTCATCCCTGCATTGAACAAAAGGAAAGAGCCACTTGTCAGCTCTTCAGTCAGTCAATATTTCACTGAACTTTGTTTTCCCTGTTTAGTACAATTAAAATCCCAAGGAGAAGTCTTGTATAAATCAAAGTTCTTTTAAAGTGTACCATGCAGACACGCACATCGGTGCCTCCACACAGCGTGTGCCAGCAAAAAATATGCAACCCCCTTTGGCAACACAAGCAGAAATAAGCAATTTAGGATCTTAAAAGATAAAAGATAATAAAAGTAATTAAGATAATTAACCACCCTGAAGAGAGAAGAATTTACTGCTGTAAATTTTGCACTTAGTTTTAGATGGCAATATCGCAGCTGCCACTCCACTTAATATACAGCACATCAAGGCGTGCTGCCTGTGCTGCGGCGCGAGCTGCCAGGGGCTTGCTACAGCCCCGCTCCCACCCACACCAGCTCTTGGCAAATCCTTGTCCAAGATCTGAGCTGCTGGGACTGGAGGTCACCGACCTCCTGGCTGGAAAGAGAATGGGACAGGGTGATGGCAAGGAGGCCCATTGAGGGTGGGATGGGATAGGATGGCATGGGATGCGATGGCATGGGACAGGGCTGCTCAGCTCTCAGCTTGCTCCCAGCTCATGCTGGAGCATGTTTGTTGTCCGCACAGAACCAGGAACAGACAAGTGCTCCTTTTCTCATCAACCATTTCCCGGGTTTCCAAACAAGTGTGTTGCCTCATGCTGGCTGTCATGCTTCAGACGAACCACCTGTGAGCATCCCAAAGGAACCGAAACACTCCTTGAGATTCTCCGCTGCCTGCACAGCAAGGCTGCTGCTGTGGTTTAGCGAGCGCACATCATGCTACTGGTATTGCCTTGTTGTTTCCTGTTCTCCCCATCCGTCTGTATCCATCTGTTGCTACCCAGCTCTACTAACAAGCTTTCTGGGATAAGGAGTATTTTTAGCTCCATGTTAAACAGTCCCCAGCACAGAGGGAGCACTCCACAGCTGGGAGTGTTGGCCAGTGCCAGAGCACAAACCATCCTTCTCCTCCCCTGCTGTCACCTTCCCCAGCCCCTTCCAGCACAGCTGCCCGGAGGGACTGGGGACCCATCCTGCTGCCTGTGCAGGGACACCATGGGCCAGCACCAGCTCTGTTCTTCTTGGTCTCTGTCTCTTTGCAAGGAACTTCTTTCCTCACACAAACACCACTGGTCCCATTCTCCTCACTGACACCAACTCTGCTCTGCTTCTCCCCAGGACCAGCCCATTCTTTCCCTAATTCACTGCACCAGAACTGCCCTGCCCGCTTGGATGTGAGGCAGTGGCTCTATGCACCTTGGTGTTTATCCTGCTCAGACTCCAGGACCCTGGTGTGTGCATAGGTCTGACCCACAGCCCTCTGCTCAGCACTGTGCACAACACAAACCCAGATACATCCTGGCCCTACCACAGCATTCACACCTTTTCCTTGCTGATAGAAAGCCCAGTTTGAGGAGTAGCCCAGTGAACCCCTCCAGCCACAGATCCAGCTTCCTTCCACCCTCCAAACCAAGCAGGATGTGCGGAGTCCCCCAAGATCATCATCTCTTCATCCTGTTTTGCACTGTCCATCTCACCCAGTTACAGGCTCACAGCGCCTCTGGGGTCTCCGGTTTATTGAAACCAGTCTGTCCAGTGAGCATAGGCATGGAAAGGGGGGAGCGAACCAGGGCTGTGGGGAGAGGCAGATAAGATCCAGTATGGATTTAGCTCAGTCTCTAATGAAATACAATTGCTGTGATTGGGCTGTCCATGCCTGTCTCTAGCTGGCTACATGTCTGCTGTAATAACTTCCTAATCTCCTGACAGATCTCAACCAAATCTGACAGAAGTGTGGGACAATGACATTCCTCCCGGTTCCATGAGGAAGGGCTCCTGCATGGGGTGCCCAGGGCTGGGCACAGAGTACAGGCATCATTGGAGGCTCTTACCAACTGTCCTAACCATGGCAGAGCTCAGTGCCAAATGGTGATGGTCTCACCAGATGGTGAGAGACAAGCTCACAAGGAACACAGGCCCATTCCCAAGCCACCGGTGCCTCTGGGGCTATGGGGACGGCTGCTGGGGATGGATGGCCACACTCAGACACCTCATCCCCCCTGGATTTCTTTCTGTGCAGGGTGAGGTTGGCAAATGAGGAACAGCAAAACGGGGCACCTGGGGCTGGATTTCGGTTTGGGACAGGGGGGCTGGACCAAGCCCTGCGGGGGGGAGGGCAGGCAGGAGGATGCAGAGCCCTTTTTGGTTCCTGTCTCTGCGGTTCTGCACAGTTCCTGCAAGCTGCAAGCAACAACAGGGGAAGATGCATCTCCATTAATAGCACATGGGCTGCTCCGTGGGTTTCCTCTCCTGTGAATTTAAGCATGGTCTGTCTGTGGGTGGTGAGGGGAGATGCAGCAACAGCGAGCACCCAGTGCCCCGGCACCCACAGCCCTGAGTCCTGCAAACACTGACTGCAGCTGCCCCGCAGCCGCCGTATGCCCACATCCTGCCCCTTCCCCGGCTCCAGGGTCTGCATCCTGGCCTCGGCAGCGCAGATCTCCAGCAGACAGAACCCTGGAACCCAACTGTTCACCAGCCCTCCTTGAGCTGCACAGCCAGCGGAAACTGGACAATCGGCTTCATGGGTTTTAATGGCAAACATCATAGAACAAAGAGGGACAACCAACCCGGGTGCTTAGAAGTTAACCGGAGGTCCGATGGATGTGGATTCACCAGGAAACAGCCACTGAGACCTTGTAAAGGAGGAAATCCTCGTGGATGTCCCGAAGGTTTTCTGACTGTCCTGTAAGGAGGCAGTATCTGGCTGGCAGGTGTCTGCTCCAGGGTAAAAGACATGCCTGGCATTTCCAGAAGGGACCCTGTGCTCTCGGGGCTCATCCAGCGAGGCTGCATCTTCCCTCCCCTTTTCCTCCAGCAGAGTGTAAGGATCCTTCAAGGATCCCTGAAAATGCAAATGCTACTGCATTTTGCTAATTGTCTCCTCATCCACCCTGCTCTTGAGAAGCACAAAGTGTCGAGGTCTATCATCTCTCTTTAAAGCACTTTCAGTTTGGGGCTGATGGAGAGGGGTGAATGTCTCTATTGTGCACACAAGCAATTTCTGCAGCTCGGGAGCCTCCTCATTTCCTTTAACATCCAACCTTCAAGTATTTTCTTCATCATTTTTCAAACCCTTCTGTCGCTGCCCATTGTTGAGCACAAGAAGCGCTGAGGAGCTGGGGCTGAGCTTCATTTCATCACTGACACACTGGGTGAGTGGTGGCGAGCACTGCCCATGACAGCTTCAGGCCTGGCACCTGTTCCGTGCCCCAGCAGACACCCCCTGAGAAACACCCCAGGGCATGGACAGCCCTTCGGGAGGGCAAGTCCAGGAACCCTGAGCCCAAGTCCCATGGTCAAAAATGACCTTGTTCTCCTTGAAAATCACTGGCATTGAGGCCCTGTGAAACAAATCAGTGCTTGTTGTGGCTTGAGCCACTGCAGCACTCGGGTGGTGTTGGGAAAGTATCTTAAGAACTAAAAGTGTCTATCAGGTTGGGGGTTGCTGGGTGCTGGCTGAGCTCAGAACCACATCCTTAGGGAGGAGGTCATAGGAGCAGCCTGGATTTTCAGCTGGAAGAGGGAGGAGCACAGGGGGGATGGATGTACGAACTGCATTGGGTGTACATGCTAACTGCACTGGGAAGACATGCTAAATGCACTGGGAGGACATGGTAACTGCATTGCTGCATGGAGCTGCTGTGCATGGAAGCCCCTTTGCAGAACAGACACGAAGGGAAGCAGCCCTGGAGCAAGCATCCGCTGCCATTTACCCTTTGCAAATCTTTGTCCAGCAATCTCAGTACCAGAGCTGCTCGCAAGAAACCTGAGGGAGGAGTCAAGCAAGAAAAAACCCAGCAGAAAAATGCGTTTATTTTATTCCAGAGTGACAAATGTATTTTGAAATGAAATCCAGAAGTGTTGCCAATGAGCCTTTGTTTGCTCTCACACAAAAGTCCCCGGCCAGGCGCTGAGGAGCGGTGGGAGGAGGAGGAGAAGGATGGGGAGGAGAAGGAGAAGGAGGAGGAGGATGGGGAGGAGGAGGAGGGCAGCACTGCTGAGGCCCTTCTCAACTGCATTCCAAGGGGCTTTCTGAAAAGAATGAAGTGTTGAGCGTTTGCCAAATAAAGGAGGGGGGCAAAGGTTGCTATTTATCCCAGAAAAGTAGCCAACATTATGTCTATTGATGGGCAGGAACCTGAAGAATTGTGGGAAGGAAGAAAGTTACTTCAGCTGCCAATCAAGGGCCCGAATTTCCATGGGCTGCCAATCATAATTAAAAGGAATGTGGCAGTTCAGGAAGGTCACGGCAGCAAGGATCTCCCTGAATAAACACCGGGTCCCAGCTGAAAACCACTCCAAAGGCTCCGAGTGATAAAACCACTGGCATCTACACGGGTAACTGCTGTTGTGGGTCTCCTGGAGACACTGCTCTTTCCCCGTGACGCCCTGGACCTGAGCTGTTTATTCACACTTGTAGGGCACAGACCTGGGGTGTAGGTGAGCTCCTAGAGCTGCTCTGGGCAGGGAGGGTTAAGCTTGATGCTGGTATCCACCACCCCATCGGCATTCCCATGGGAACGGGGCTGTGGCTGGGCTGGGGGCATTGCTGAGGTACCTGGTGTGGGCAGATGTGGCACAATACAAGACTGCAGGGGCCTGACAGCAGCTTTTCATCCAGGAGATGCTTCCCACCTTGCCAATGAGGAAGCCACTAACCTGGAAAGAGATGGCAATAGGCAGTGAAGCTTCCACCCCCAAAAGGGTTTAAAATAAGACACTGGGAGCATGACACCATCTGCCAAAGCTGCAACCTCCCCCCCAAGCAGAGCAGCCCAGGAATGCAGGCGGGAATGCAGCTGGGGCTGGGATGCAGCAGCCGGGGCTGGGATGCAGCAGCCGGGGCTGGGATGCAGCAGCCCGCAGCCGCACACCAGCTTCCCAGGAGCGGCTCCCTCCAGACCACAGCCTGGTAAGCAGAATATTGTTTCTGGGCAGGGACCCAGCAAAGGGCCCCGAGGCTGACGTGCGCTGTAAGGGAGGCACAGACGCAGGACCCCCTGCCAGCAGTAATTCCACCCTCACCAGGCAAATTCTCTTACACATCAGGGTTTGTTTCAGCACCAGCCAGACCATTCTCTTCCCCCAGGATGCTGCGGGATGACAAAGAAAATCTCTTCCACTCCAACCAAACTGTTTTGTTCTGCTCTGCTCTAACACACCCCAGAGCCAAGCCTTGTGATGGGTGCTGCTGCTGTTGAATACTGCTTCCAGTCTGCAGGCACCCAGCTCCATTGAGGGCACATCTAAACAGGACACCAAATACCAACAGAGGATAAAAAGGCGGTGTGTAAGCTGTGAGTTAGGCACTAGCACGACACAGCAGTGCTTGTCTAACACAGCTGACAGTAATTCCCTGTGCTTGCAGACATAATGGACAGGCAGCTCCTGCATCAACACTGACAGCCCCAGCAGAGGGGAAAGCTCCTTCCCGTGTTTCTCCTGGGGGCTCTTCCAGCTTCCACGTTCCCTGAGGGGGGATTTGGTGCTGGCCATGACTCTTGCTGGTGCAATGAGTGGGGTTTGGGGAGCAGAGCACTGGGTCCAGCTGGCACCAGGAAGCTGCATGTCCAGGGTGGCCACAGGCACTTGGCACGTGCTGGTAATGCAACATGATGTCCAGCCCCATGCTCCCCTTCAGACCCGCACAGAGGCAGGGTAATGCACTCACTGCCTTCAGAGAGGGTTTGTTCTAAATGTATTTAAAACTTCGAGGTTTAACTGCCTCTGTGGAGATGGAGCTTCAGAGGCAGAACCGAAACTCAACAGAAGCAGTGCCGGAACTGTGAGCTTGATTGAAAAACTGCTCTGTGCCATCGTTTCCTCTGCAGGCAGAACCTCAAACATCCTGGCACCGGCAGGGCAATGCTGAAAACAAACTGGAGCAAACAAAAGGCATTTTGTGCCCACTCTTGTCTTCAGCCATGCAGCCTCACGTGTGGAGGCACCTGGCAGGAGCCTTACCCGAGCAAAGGACTTCAGGAGCATTTAATGTGCTGCAGAAACATTGATCAAAAGCCATAGAATTGAACTCAGTGCCCCCTCCCCATGACCTGTCAGCACGGGAAAGGCCTCTGGTTGCTGTAGTAGAGCCGGGGGGCATCTCTGGTGAGGGGTAAGGGCTGGCTGGGCAGGAGGCTGCGTGTGTCAGGAGCAGGGTCAGATCCACCTCCTCTGCCCTCATGGTGTCACAGTCGATAGGTGCTTTGTTGGTGTGTTTGCAGGTGAAGGGGATGGATGGGCATCTCCAGAGGAGGAAGCAAGTGACACCCCCGGGGCTCCCCAGTGCCCATCACCGTGCTCTCACCTTGTGCTGATGCTCCAATAGGAGAGGGTCTGGCAGGGCCCTGCCCAGCGCTGTTCCTGGGCTGGGGGTGGCACAAGGGGCTGGTGGCATCTCCCAGGATCGGCAGCACTGACATCTGAGCACAGCCCCCGAGTGCTGCCCGGCACAGGGCTCATCTGTCATGCCCTTGATGTTTAATTAGGAGGAAAGTCCGCTCCGTCTTCCCACTCGGCTCGCACCTCGCCAGGGCCGGGGAAGATAAGCTCTATGACATGCACATGATAGAGTACAAATAGTGTCTGTCGCATGATGTATAGAGCCATCTGCACGGCACGCTCCGCTCCCGCTCTCCCTCCCTCCCATTCACTCCCCTTCCTCTTTCCCCTTTTACGTTCATTTACTCTGCGGTCAGGTGCCGAGTGTGGGTCTGGAGATGTCTCATTTGTCTGGGTGTCAGCACCACTGAATGCACAGGGGAGTGCTGGGGGGGGGCATGGCTGGTCACACCCATCCTGCTTCCCAGCTCCCCACATCCTCACTGTGCCCTATGGAGCCTGGGGTGGCCCCATGGTCACAGCTCTGGGGAGAGATGCCCATTGAGGATGTCTGAGCAAGGCAAACCTCAGGGCAGATGAGTTTCCCATGAGGTTTGGGGGTGTCCCCATGGTCACACCCTGGGACTCACCTGGGGATTGCTCCCTGCCCACCGGTGCCTGTGCCCATGGCCTGACAAGGGGCACAGTGTGCCCAGGGCCTTTGCAGTGCCCCAGGCCATCGGATGGGGCTTTAGGCATCATTTTCCAGTGCAGGTGGAGAGCTGGTGCTGCATCCCTGGCCAAGCTGGCCAGGTCGATGTGTAGGTGTGGTTACAAATGAGTTATTTACATCCAAGGCTGTTCAATCTGAGAGTTGAAAAGGATCTCAGCTGAGATGTGTGACCTTCCAAGTGGTGCTAACCCCACACAGCACCCCCAGAACCCACTGGCATGGAGGGACCAGCCATGTGCCCGCTCCATCCAGCCACTGGCATCAACCCCTCGAGGATGTGCATTCTGGGGGATGCTGTCACCTCACAGGCTATCCTTCTGGATCCTGAGGAGGTGTCACTGCTTCTCCTGCAGCAAGTCAGTAACAGCCCTCCCATCCTTGACTTCCACAGGTGTGAGCTCCCAGGGCTCACATGGAACAGGATCCCACTGCACGGGAGCAGGAGCCAGGATGGAGGCAGAAGCAGCCCCACACAAAGGGGTTCTTCATGGGACACAGGGTGCTCCCACCACAAGGGCAGAAGTGGCACCAGCAAATCAGTGCCAGCAGCATCCAGGTGTGCACATCACAGACCATCCATGCAAATGGCAAGTGAGGAAAAATAACACTTAAATGCCCTTTGTGCACAAGCAGCTGGAAAAGTTTGCCCTTTTCCTCGTGTTAGTTAAGGCTAACATTAAAATACTCTCTACGTTCTTGGTGCCTGTTCAATATATTTTATATAAGTTTAATAAAAAAAATTGCTAAGATCATTGGAAGGGTAAATAACTGCCATGCTGACATTGCTTCTATTTAAATCAGCTACACACTGCGTGCGTACATCGTTTGCATAAAACAATATTCAAGTAGGGTGATTTTAATGTTCTGTGCTATTTCTGACTCTCTCTGGATTGCTGTTTGCATATATTTGCATACCCTAGGAGAATTAAACCAGGAGTATGTAAATGAGCTCACAGGCTCTGTGCTGGAGGAGCTTCTATGGCTCTACAAAGCGGCTCCTCCAGGCTCTGGTGCTGCCCGGCTGCCCCTGCGGGGGCCAGGGCAGGGGCTGCAGGGCTCAGTGCGGGGTCTGGACAAGCCAGGGGGGAGCAGGAGCCGGACAGGGGGGTTCAAGGCAGTAACACCCTCGGATCCCTCCTGTTCTTGTGCCCCCCACAAGGCTCTGGGGTCCCCCATGCAAGGCCCCAGCTCTGCACCTCATCTGTCCCCCAGGGACCTGGCTCCCATCCCAGTGAGGGCTCTGGACAAAGGAGCAGGCATGGGAGAGCGGCGTTATCCCAAGGGGGAGCAGGCAAAAGGAGGGGTTGTTGCTTCCATCAGGGGCTGAACGAGCTGCTCCAGTCAGGATGAATCCACATCCCTGCTGCGGGACCCAGCTGCTCTCTCCTCCCCCTTGCTGTACAGCACAGCAGCACATCACATGCATGGGGCATCTCTGCAGCTCCAGGTTCCTGCTGACACGCCGAGTTCCAAAACCCCTAAACAAAGGCTCTCCTGGTGCTCCCTGCCCTTCCAAGGGGAATGAGGATGGTGGGAACAGTTTTCAGTGCTGCGTGATGAATCTCCAAGAGGCCACATGGGGGCTTAATTAAGAAGCCTGGCGAAGTCTCACATCTTCCTACTGATAACTGCTGAGCAGCCTCTCTGCAGCCTGTCCCCACCGGCAGAGCTGCGGAAACAGAGCAAGGGGCTTGGCCACAGCAGGGTCACCTCCTGCACACACCCTGCTCACCCTCCATCCCCTGGGCACTCCAGGATCCATCCCAAAGGATTGAGCTTCTGACCCCGGGGTAGTTTAAAGGAGGTTCAATCACTTGCAGTGGTCACAGGAGCTGTGTCCCGGACAGCCCAGTGCTGGCACCCTGTGGGCGGCTGCCCCACAGCCCCCGGTTCTGTGGAACAAGAGGAAACTGAGGCTGACACCTGCATGGAGAGAGCCCCAGTGACCAGCCGGGCACTGCCAATGCTGCAGCTGCAGGAGGGAGTGAAAGTGGAGGGGAGGAGATGGGCTCCCAGGGCTGCTGTTGCTGCCTGGGAGCACCCTGGGACAGGGCACATCTGCAGTAAAGCACTGGTCTGTGCACAGGCACCGTGGTCCTGAGCACCTACACATGGGTGCAGGTCAGGGAGAGGTGCCCCTGAGCAGGTCCCTGAGGGCTGAGTCTGTCCCTCCTGTATCGCAGTGGGACTGATGGAGATCCTGGGGTTTGAAGGTAGAATAGAATAGAATCATAGAATGGTTTTGGTTGAAAGGGACATTAAAGATCATCAAATAGAATCAATAGATCAATCATAGAATCATGGAATGGTTTGGGTTGAAAGGGACATTAAAGATCATCCAGTTCCAGATCCTGAACTGTTCTTGCATTTGCAGAGAGGCGAGCGCAGTGGGATGCTTTGTATTATGAGCTACCTTCTGTCCCTCATAAAGAACAAATCCAGAGCATCAGATGCTGGCCAGGACACACATGAGAAGTATAGTGGTCTCCATAGAGGGGAGGTTCTGAAGCCTGGAGCAGAGCAATGGCCACAGCCTATCCTGCTCAGTCCCCACCCCAGAGAAGGCGACCCTGTGGCTGCTCTTCCACAGCCCAGTGGCTCCCCAACCTCCTCTTGAAGCTTCTTTTCAATAATTAAAGAGGTATTGGCTTGTTGAGCTGGGGAGATCATCACCGTGGAGGGGGTGGTAATAACTTCCCACCACAGAAGGACTTTTTCATTCTCCTGGTGATCATGACTTGGCTTTACTGTAAATTAAACACATCCTCACCGACACCTGAAGGTTAAGGGGGATTTTCCTGCACTAAATCAAAGCGGACACTGGTTTCTTCTGCAGGAAGAACCTGAACTGGCTTAAAAGGTCAAACAGCTCGACACAGGATTTGGGTGGCTGTTTAAGGTCATCAGGCAGCCTGCGCTTGTCAATACGTCAATTATTAACAAGTCATTGGAGTCAAAGTGAATTAATCTTTTCTTTCCCCATTCCGTTAACAGGATTAGCAAACAGTAACTAAAAATAAAGGTGGAGGTAAGTAAATCAGGCACTCGGGGGAGCTTGTGCCGCTCAAAGGTGTGTGCCAAGGCAAGGTTCCTGTGCTCACCCTGGGTCCATGGGGACTCCCCAGCCTGGCCACCATGGGAAATACCTGCCTGTCCCTGCAGCCAGCCTGGCCCCAGCCCTGGTCCCGCAGTAAGAGGGATGCTGCTGCAGAGCCATCATCCTGCAGAGCCCTGCGCAGAGCCCATTGGCCATCAGAGCTGCTGAGGGACCCGTGGCGAGGGCTCAGCATCATGTGCTGCTGGCCCATGACAGGTCACACCACACCATGCTGTCATGGATAGCACAGATGGGAGGGAGCAGAGCCCAGATTTCAGCTGTGGATCACCAGCTGACACAGAGACTGGATTGATCTCCAGTCTGTGGGCTCGGACTGAGCTGCAATGGCAAAAAGTGATTAAAAGGACAAGTGAGGCCATGTGAGGGATTGATTACATGTTGAGCAGAACAAGGAAGTACATTTTCCTCTCCATACCTCACTGCTGTGGCAGGGCTCCAGAGTTACACTTAAACTTCCTGATGGGATGGATGAATCTGGCAGGAACCCATGGATACCTCCCTTTGGACACATCCCTCGGATGATCGCGACACCCAGCGCTGGGTCCTGGCACTGGGACTCACCTCTTCAGTGGGTGGGAAAACATTTGTGTATTTATATATTTCGTGATATTTTTAACTTCTCATATCCAAGTCAGGCCAAAACTTTGAAACCAGGGAAAACCACCAAGGATTTCACTCATTCCTTTCATCTGGGCAGCAAAACAGGCTGTGAGGGACTGCCATGAATGGGGAAAGAAAAAGGGAGAAGAGGAAAAAATGAAATAGAATTATTCGATCACAGGATTTGTGACATGCTTTAAAGAAAACCTGCAAGGAAATGATTTAATGTTTTAACAGCCTTTTTATCACATCAGATTTTTAAGGTGTATTTTTGTCTTGAATTAGTTTCAGTAAATGTGTCTTAGCGGCTCGGATTATCCCTGCTCCTGGACTAATTAAATGTACACATACATTTTTTAATGTTCTCTTTACTTCAGCAGTCTCTGTTTCAGTTTTATTTAAGAGCTTATTTAACACCTTGCACAAAGCCCTTTGAAATTCCTTCCAGAAAATGTCACACCTTGCAGGGAGAATCCAGCCTTCCAGGAACATGGAACTGCAGTTGTACCAACATGGAAACGCTCCCTGCGGGGGCTCTGGGTTCTGTCCTCTCCCAGCTCACAGCTGGTGATTCCCAGGTCTCTCCCAGGCTGTTCATCACCCCCCAAACCCATTAGGAGCTGATTCAGTGGCTGTGGGTGGTGCTAAACCCAGCACTGAAGGGTCCTGCATGAACAGGGCAGCATAAAACTGCCCCATCCCTGGCAGTGCTCAAGGCCAGGCTGGACACAGGGGCTTGGAGCAGCTGCTCTAGTGGAAGGGGTCCCTGTCTGTGGCAGGGGTTGGGACTGGATGAGCTTTAAGGTCCCTCCCAACCCAAGCCAGGCTGGGGTTCTGGGATTCCATGAAACTCATGCCTGTGAGAGCAGCAAAGTGAACACTAAGGTCCCCTCTGTTCCCCACTGCTCCCCAGCATCACATCGCAGAGTCCCCATTTGTCCATGGCCTAAAATGCCCCCTCTCTCCAGGGCACTTTATATGTTACACACACATCCCCCATATCCCTAGTATTATTTGTTTAAAATAAGACACTGGAACTTGTCAGGAGACTTTTTGCAGCATATTGTTTTAAAGAAGACATTCAATTACCTCAGCTGCAATGCTTCACTGTGCTCTGATGATCTACTAAGGGAAAAATAACTAATATGTAGCATGTTGTGTCATAGACAATTATAGAGAACATCGCTTTTAAGGAAACAAGACTTGTGCCCAATTGTGCAGGATTTATGAAGTTTGCTGTTTTACAGCAACATGGCAAACTAAGGGAGGGGAACACATTTGCATTTCCTTCTGCAGAACCCTTGCTGCAGGAGGGGAGGACTGCTTTTTCCTCCCCTCATTAACAGCCAAGGAGCTGGTAGGATGGGGAATGATTGAGATAAACATCTCAACAGACACACGATTATTCCCCCCTTTAGTTTTACACAGCGTGAGATTCTTATGTGGAAACAAAGTGATTTGGCTATAGATTTATAGAAGGAGCAAATGATTTGGTCCTACATGATGGAGCATATCATGCATATTTTGTGCCTTTGCTCGTGGGCATACTCAGCTCTGCACACAAGACTGATGGAAGGGAGGCAAGAGGGAGAAGAGCCGGGGAAATGTGACATTATGCACAAGAGGAAACGCTGCTAGGATTTCACAGCTCCTTTGGCGAACAATGTGACTGAGAAATGCACTTACCGGAAAGGATAACTTAATTCATCTACCATACAGCAAGCATCTAGGAAGCCGTACAGAGGCAGAGGGGCAGGAAAGCACTGGGAACAGTAGCACTGGGCGGGGGGCACTGGGAAGCCCTGCCAGGCGTGTGCCATCCTGCCCTCACAGCACCGAATGTGGTTCCTCAAAGAGCAGGGTATTGTGGCCACTGTTTGGGCAGTTCTTAGGGATGTTTTTTATCTCAATGCTAATCTCTACACACACAATGAAAGACTCTGCTCCAAGGATCCTGCAGTTTAAGACCTTGATCCTGCAGACTTATGAGAGTGCTTCATTTTAAGCGCATGATTAACGCTGTTGACTCTGGTGCTTAAAATTCAGCATGCACATAACTGTTTGGGGCTTTAGCTGACAACTAGAGTTCTCCGGAGATGTTAATGTGCCTTAGCAGAAAACATAACAGTGCATCCATGGGAGGTGCCTACAGAATCACCCAGAAATAGCACAAGGAACAGCTATTTTTTCCCAGAAAGAGGAGCCTGGGAGCAGGGATACACGATTTTAGCTGAATGAGCTGACTCTGATAGGCTTTGGGGTGGTGGGCATTTGTGCAAGCATTTGGATGCGAGACATGAAGAAGCTTATGGGGTGTGATTGATGGGTGATTTGCAGTCTTTGCTAGGAAAGCAAGCGAGGACTAAAAACAATGAATAAGTCTTTCTGGAATTCAAAATTCCCACCAAACGCATTTATCTTTCCCGTTTGCTATAAATGGGCCGGGATGGGGACAGCATTATTTCTCCATTGCTGGAAAGTGAAGGGCAGCCTTCACGCCACCCACCACAGTGATGATAAACAATGTTCTCATGAGCCCACTGCTATTTATAGAAGCAATCCTATTCCTCACATATTTGCCTCTTGGTTACGGAACAAGGGCACTTTCATGGCCCTGACAGATCTGAGCGCGTTCAGGCACTGATCCCAGGGGAAGGTGCCATTCCAGGGATGCATGGCTGTCGCTGCATAGCCCATCACCTGGTACAAGCAGGCTTTTCCCAAGCACTGCACGGGCTGCAGTGCTGTAGCCAAAAGCACGTTAATAGCACAGGTACAACACACACGTCTGTGTTTGCTTCCTGCCTATGCTGGAGAGGTAGGAAAGGCAAAGGGAGAGGGGGGAAAAGGGATTTTAAAGGATGAATGATCTGCTTTCTGCTGAGAGCTCAGGCACATCCAATAACCTCAAGCAGAGAAAATCGCAGCCTGAATTAAAGGCTCTGCTGGTCTGAATGCTCCTAAATACTCTGCGCTGGTTGCAAACCCTCCAGTTTCAGTCTCACCTATTATCTCACTGTAACATCTCACGAGGTAGTGCCCTTACCTGGCTCTGAAATGCTGTAGCATTTGCAGAGCAGCCAGAGCAAAACCAAAACAAGGCTTTGTCGGGCTCTTGGCTTTTCTTCTGTATTTACTTATAAAGAGCTCTTGCCTGGGGTGGGAACAACATGCACCCTTCTGCCCTGGGTGGTTTGTAAATGTGCTTTGCTTGTGCTCTTCAAAGTGAGATTCAAACCCCACACAAGGGAATGCAGTGTGCTCTTCCCTCTGTGGATCTGTCCTGCCCAGACCCAGGACACCCTCTTCAGCACAAGGCCAGGAGACTCCTTCAGTTAAAGCAGCCAGGCAAGGGCACAGTCACAGAACCTCGTCGGGACACAGGCAGCCATGCAGCAGCACCACCTCAGAACCTCAGGTTATCTCACACAAGGTGTTTGAGTGTTCCTCGCTTAACATGATTTTGATGTGGAAGATATTTTGCCGTGGGTGAAATCAATGTCCTGCTGCTTAATCTGTGGAGGCTGCTGTTTCACAGCTCAGAAACCAGCAAAAGCACATCTGCAGCTGCACTACAGAGGGCTGGGAAGCAGGAGGATGGAGGGTGGCAGCGTGGGCACCCTCCTCAGGCACCTGCCTGCGACTTAAACTGTCTGGGACAAAGCAGCTGCAAAGAACCCCAGAGTTAAGGCACAGTCTGATACCAGACCTCAGTCCTGCTGCATGTGCTGAGGATGCTCAGCCCCAAGCCCGGCTGCAAGGGCACAAGGCCCTTGTCCAGGTCAGTGTGCAGCCAGGTGCTTAAAACCTCTGCTGCCTTCCTGCATGGGAATGGCAAAGGGAACTCCAGAAGTGTCAGATCCATCTGACACTAGGAAAATTCTTATAAATAAAACAGTTCCCATAAAATCTGTATGAGATCTCCACAGTCCATCTAATATAGACTGCAATAAAGGAGAGACACAGTAACGACAGCCAGAGACACCATCTTGCAGCAAGAAACCTTATTTTAGGGAGTATAAAAAGAAAAGTAATTTGCTTGCTATTAACATTTTAACACGGTGTTAGCACTGAGGGGCAATACGTTATCGATGCTTTTGGTGATCAGAGGGGTCTAAGGAGCCCGATTAATGCAGAAGATTAAACCAGCTCACCCAGTGAACCCAGGAACTGGCCAATATTGCCATGGGTGACAGTCAAAATCCAAATGTATTCATTGTCTTCCCTTTTGCAAACCAGAGGCATCGTTCTGCAGACCCAGGCTATTCCTCAGCTTCTCTTTCATAATGTCGGGAAAGGGCAGTGGGTAATTACACCCAATGCTACACGGATATTTATTCAGCTCTTACAAGGCATGCCTCACCTGCTCAAACCTTTGTCATCAAAGCATTTAGAGCATGAAACCCAATTAAAGATAAACCTCTTGCTATTACAATGGGATAGGTACAAGAATTAGCACTTAAGCTGCATTAGCAGGGGGCATTTCTAATGATGATGCACCCAAATTTGTCTTTGGTGATTACTCAGGGCACACAAAGGGTAGATCTCCTTTCTGGGTACATTACCCATAAGGCAGCAATTTTTCCCTGCATCCCTGTGCTGCAGTCACCCCTGTGCCTGCTGTTCATCCCACTGCAGGGTCCAACATTCCAAGTCATCCCTTGGAAAAAGCAGGACACAGGATCTGAGGTAGCTGCAGGAGATCTGCAAGAGATCTGAAGGTTCTCTACAGAGAAGCAAAGGGAGATGGTGCAATGGCTGAGAGAGCACATTTGGGCAGGCTGGGAGTGATGCACCAGAAAACCCTATTGAGTATAAGGCCTGGGGGAGCCCCTGAAAGGGGCAGTGCTGCCAGGCATGGCCAGAGCTTCTGCTGTGTCCAGACAATGAAACTAATCCTCAGCATCATTGCTCCAACCCAAAGTACTCTATAAGCAGCGACTGAGCCATTCTTCCCTCTAGCAAGAGGTTAATATTCACTCTGGGCTGTGGAGAAGGATGCAGAGCCATGGAGAGGTTATGGACCAGATAACCAAAAATGTGGTTTAGTTATGGGCACTTCCATTTTACAGAGTCTCACCTCTGAGGTACTGTCAGTGTGACTTTCAAAGGCATTGAGCAGATCCTGCTTTCATTGACCTGAAACACAGACACACACAAAACTAAAGGCAACTGCACAAGCTCTTGGCTGAAGTGAGATGTCTGTGAAGCAGCGGCCAGAGGGAAGAAGAGAGGAGCTCACCAGTGCTGGGTCCCCTGTACTCCCTGGCCTCTTGAGTTTCTTCTACAGAAGCAAAGGGCAGCCCTGGCATGAGGATAACCAGGCACGAGCTGCCCATTCACTTCTTTGAAACGAAAAGAGGAAGGAAGTTTTCCACCCTCAGTGTGTGAAGGAGCAGCTCTCCTGCCTCCCACCCACCCCCTGGGTGCCTTCCACCATATGCTAACCAATGGCTGATAACAGGTCAGACATGTGCAATAGGATGACAGAGGCCTTTTCCTCTTGCTGCCCACCCCAGAAAGGTGCCCCTGCCCCTGACTGCCTGCATCCTGCCCACTGAAGAGCCCCAAGCATCACTGCTGCTCCTCGAGCCTGTGAGGCAGAGCTCTGCTATTGAAGAGTTAAACAATATTACACCTATATTATAAAAGTTAGGTAAATTCCTCCTCTCAACTGTCATTACTTAAAAAGCTTCCCAACCCCTAGATTGTAATTATGTACATGAATAATGAAATTAGCATATCCATCAACTAACTGCAGATACAGGAACACTTTGTGGGAAGTCCTCTGTGCTCAGATTCCAGATCCTCCATGGCTCCTGTGGGAATTGCCATGGTCAGGGCTGGCTCCTGTGGCTCACAGAGAGTCCCAGGGTTTAACTGGGAGTGGTGAGAAGAAGGTGATGCTGGGGGCCAGCAGCATCGCAGCATCCACACAGCTTCCCACTGGTGCCCAGCAGACAGGTAGGATGTAGGAGGCCCAGGGCCCACAAGGGATGGTGAGGGGCAGCAGTTCCGGGTGGCACCGTGTGCCATGGCCGCATTGACAAAACCCTGATGCAGCATCTTCACTTGGTGATGGGTGTGGATGGAGGAACAACCCCATGGCAGTGATGGGATGGCAGCAGCAAGGGGATGAAGGCAGGGGCTCCATCTGCTCCACAGCTCATTTTAAAACCTGCTTGTGTTTTGGGAATGCGTTAAGGGAAACATGGATGTAGAAATCTCTTACAATCGGAACAACCTTCCCATGCACCAGGCTATAGAGACTGCTCCTTGACTGTAATTGGGGACCTGGTAATTAGATGATGGCAAAATGTACCAGAAGCTCAGTTTTCATTCTGTGGTCCAAATTACAAACCATCATATTTTGAAAGTGATGCTGACATTCCTCAGCCAGGAGGCTGTGCCAAAAACAACTCGAGCAGGGCTTGTCTTGGCACAAAATCAAACTCAGGGCCTCAGCAGCGAAACTGAAAACATTTACACAGCTGGACCCAAATCACCCTATTTTCTAAGGAGTTTGTCAGAGCCTGAAGCTCTCGGTGTATTTCTGCCTGGTTTAAAGGGTCCTGTGTTCCTGCAATTTACCAGCTATCCGCATTCAGAAAATCAAATACACCAAGAGAAGTGGGTGGTCTTTTCTATTGCAGTCAAAAAAATAATCCAGGAAACCCTCATGGGGATAATGAGAACTAGCCCAGTATTTACCCGGTCCATCCATATAGGTGCCAGACATATTTTATTTGCATCTATAGATATGAAAACCTCATCATTTTGCCATATGTATGTAATGGCTAATAAATGCATTAGCAAACCACTAATGAAAACAAATTGAAGCCAATGTCACAAACTACGGCAGGGTGAGGAATTACCTTTCTGCATTTTTTCCTATTGAAACGTCCTGAGTGTGTTTTTTATTGCATCAGTCATACCATTGCATATGCATTATGCAGCAGGAACTATCACCAGGGTAAGTATCATGAGGGCTCCTTAGCATCGCATGAGCCAGTGGCGTGTGCAGGGGTGCAGGCAGACACCGGTGGGTGCTATGTGAGAAGCCACCCCAGTGCCATGCTGGTGGGTGCAGGAATGGCACCAGTGCCTGCGGTGCCACTGGCCTGCCTGCTGGAGGCAAGGGCCAAGCAGCACATTCCCATTTTGTGCCAGTGTCTGTGTTTGCCCATGGAAAATGGGTTCGGTTTTACCAGATTTGGGGTAAAGAGCCCAACAAACTGGGAGAAATGACAGCACCTGGGGCCATCCCTGTGCCAGGGCTATGTCCAGAGGTGTGCGGTGTGCTTAGGCTCCCCAGTGCACCTCAGAACCGTTTGGCACTGGCCCTTTGCCCCTTTCACTCTTCCTTCCTTCGTGCTGCCTGCTTTGCTATGGTTTTCTCCTCACAAAAGGAATGAGAGCAAATCCTCTCGTGCACCCAGAGATTCCACAGGGCTTTGGCCAGGGTGGGATTTCTGTGTGACACCACAATGGCAGCCCTCGACTCCACATTGCCTTCACAGCAGCAAGAGGAACACCACCATTCGTGACCTGAGCTGGTCTGCTCACTCTGAAGGCACCACATTGACCACCCAAAGCCCCGCAGCAACCAGCAGTGATCCCTGCTCTCCGAACCCTGCCCAGACACAACCCCAGCCCCTGCCCCAGGAAATGCAGGTTCTTCTCACAGCTGAGATAATTACGGGCTGTTTGACAGGAATCCCTCTAAAACCCCTCCTCTGCTCAGCTGTGGTTGCTGCCAGAGACGTGAGGAGCCATTTTTCATCGCTTAACTTCAATTTCTGTGGCTATGTGGGGACCTCAGAATCCTGCAAATTAATTTTTTTTTAATGCAAAACCTTTTAAGTAAAAATACTTGTAATTGCAACCTAAAGCGATGTGGGATCTGTGAATGGTGCTCTGATTAATTCTTCTGCTAGGCTAGTCTTCTCTCTCTGTTCTACCCAACAAGCGTACACATATTATTGGGATTAATGCTGCATAATACATAATTAATGAAACTGCATAAATATGCAGATTTGCAATTGCAGATTGACTGCCAGGGCTCTATCCCCGAACACTATGGTAACTGATTGGATGTTCATTAGTACCAGATTTAAAACTGTTTCCCTGTGAACATGTGCAAACAAATAACTCCAGAAGGGCAGCCTGCACGGCTTCAGGCGTTACAGAGACCGGTGCCAAGCTCACAGGGCAGGGATGGGACCTGCCAGGTACAGCCCCTGCAGAGGGTCCTGGGGCCAGAGTGCATTATCCTTTGAATGGAAAGAGAACATCACGTTCCTTAACAGCTCCTGGTGTCGGGGATCCAGGCTTGGAATCAGGCTCCAGGTCTGCCTGGGAGAGCCAAGGTGCACAGGACCACTGCGGCCCCCTGCCCACTCCAGGCAATGCCAGATAAATAAGAAGCCATAAACCCTGCATATCTGGTGGTGGGAAGTCAGATGCTGTTGCTGTTGTACTGGTGACCTAAGAAAGACATGAGAGGCCAGTGAGGGAGGACAGAGCCGGGGGCATCCTGAGGATCTGAATCCTATAGGAGCTGCTGGCATCAGTGGTGAGGAAGACTTTGGAAATCAAGGGGTTTCTGGGCATTTCCTCAGACCTTTGGGATGGGGCAGCCTTTGAACAGCTCCCTGTCAGTTTCCAAATGTCCTCCAACATACAATGATAGCCTCAGCATTAATGACTCACTAAAACTGATAAACATTCCCGGTGGAACAAAGGAAAACGGGAGCCAGCTATTCCAGCTAACATAGCAAAGGCTGCATCCTCCAGGATTGATGTGGGTGCTCTCCCTGAAATTTGCTAAGGGATATGCAAAGATTTCCTTGGGTGACTTCTGGTGCATCAGCTGCTGGGCTTTGGTGTGGTGCTGGTGTTGGGAAAGTCCAAAAGGACTGCAGAAAGTCCATGCCAGTGATAGGCATCCCGTAATAGCAAGTGGAAACAGGAGGCTGGGTGGATGGAGCTGTTGGTGGAAACGTTTCAGGTGTCTCCAAAGCAGCAGCAGCTTGTTCAGTGTCATGCTGTCTGCTTGCACTGTTGAGAATGTCAGGATTTATTGCGTGCTGATGCAGATATTCACATCTCACAAGGGGAATTTGATCTGTAGATCTCAGAGTTCTGCCCAAGGAGGACTGCAAGCATCGCTCCCATTTCTCACATTTACAGGCTCAAATTCGTACTTGGAGGAAAGGAAAAGCTTCCCCAAGAGGTACTGAAATACCATGAGAAATGTTTTTACTTATAAGTACAAGTTTCTTACGGATATCTTCAGATGTTTATTGAGGTGGAATAAATGAAAGTGTAAGTGTGCGCTGTCATGGGAACGGTGAGTATCACTGCTCTGTGCACCAGAACTGCTCCAAGGCGCAGCCAGAGCCTGATCCCAGAGGTGACTCCTGCACGGGGTGACCTCCCCGAGGCACAGCTCCCTGCTCCCTCCGGCCAGGGAAGCCTTTGCTGCTCAGCACTGACACACAGCACAGCCATGCAGACCGTGGTCTCCCTTCTGTCCCCTTCCCCTCCACCTCCAGGAGCACAGAGCATCTATCCCGCAGCTCAGCAGCTGCCCAGGAGGTTTTACACCTCCCAACGACGTTTTCAGGCTGCCCTAAACACGAGGGGAGCATCAGAGCGAGTCCGTATCCAGCCCCGTCCTCTCCCTCTGCCTGCTCCGTGCTTCCCGGCTCCATCGGCCACGTCGCTGCTTCTCCAGGCAGTGCTCTCAGGGACAGGAGTGGGAGGGGGTGAGGAGAAAATGAGGGGGTTTTACTGAAATCAGGCGTAGAGCAACCTGCACTCAGGAATGAATTTAGCCCAACTACATGTCATGATGACATATTAATGTTAGCTGGATATTTTCCCTTCTACTTTTGCTCTCAGGGAAGGACTTCACCCTTCTTTGCAAAATAACTTTCCCTGTAAGTGCTACAAACAATCCCTTTCTTTTGAGAGATATCACACAGCAAAAGCAAAGCCGCAGCTTGACCCAGGCTTCAGGAACATGCACGTGCATTGGCTCGGTCGGAGATGGAGAGCTGAGGGCAGCCTCCCGCACGGCAATCAATCACAGTCCTTGATCAAGATGAGGACATGCAAGTGAGAGATGAGACCCTCGGAAAGAGAGGAGGGGACAGGTGACCTTAATTGGTCTACTGTTATTGATAGGCCAACTTGTCTTCGTGATGCAAATTACCCTATAAATAAAAGTAAAACAACCACAGGAAGCAATTTGCCGCTTTGTTAGAGTCAAAGTAGACCGAAAATTAAATCAAGACACAGCATTGCTAATTCCACAGGGCTCTGGAGAGCCTCTGCAGGCAAGGCCAGCAGCGGGGGCCATGGGGTGAGCTGAGTCATCAGGGAAGATGGGTGATTCCTGGGTGGATGCCGAGCACCAGGACCAAGGTGGAGGCTTGGCCATCACCTTTGCACAGGTGGCTGTGGGGTCTCTGCTGTGCGACAAACCCCAACAGAACCCCTGGAGAAGGCAGGGGCTGTGCTTGGCTAAAAGCATTTTCTTTGACACCTTAAGTGGGTGCTGACTCCTGCTTTACATTTCTAGAACACCTTTTAATGTACAGATCGTTACATCCAATCTTTATCTGTCCACTGCAGGAGCTGGAGCTGTCTCCAAGGCTTCTGCAGAGAGGTCCCCAGTCCTCCCACTCCCCAATGGCCACAGCTCCTTGTCCCCGCTGCAGCAGGAACTGGTCTGCTTCTTCCTCCCCTGGTCACTGCGCTTTCACCTCCCCAGGATGCCTGTGCTCACCCAGTGTGAGTGGGTGCTGCTGAGCCCCTTCCTCCAGGGCCAAGGCAGGACCTGACAGGGGCAGCAAGCAGGAGAGACCAGAGGGTTTTTTAGCATGGGACATTAAAATGCATTATTTTGTCACTAAGTTGCAGCTTTTCTCAAAATACTACAAGTCAGAGATTTTCTTCAGCCCCAAAGGAGCCTTTTAAGTGCTTCATTTTAAGGAGATGCTTCTTTCCCTGTTGTGTTTTTTTTCTCTGTGTGTTTGTTTTCAAACCTGTCGGAAAGCACTAATATTCCCAGGCATTTTTGCTGTTGTTGTTTTCCTCCTGATCCTTTTCTTTTCCATTTTTGAACATCCGTGCTGGTTTTGAGCGAGTCCCCAGGAGGCTGCAGGAGCAGCAAGGACTCATCACGGAGCCGTCTGCCGTGCTGGGCGAGCTCCTCCGCTCCTCCTCGGCTTTGAAGCTGCCACTTTAAATTCATGCAGGATTATGCTTTTGTTTCTTCAGGAAATTATGGAACACTTTGTGAAGCGACATCAATGGGAATAATGAGGGCAGCGACGTCCCCCCAGCAAAGCCCTGGTCCCTGTGTGCCCGCATGCCCCAGCAAGGGGGGTGCCACGATGGTGGCTCCGGGTTCGAGGGCCAGAAGAAGCCTCCACATCCCACACCACAGCTTCTCCAGTGCAGGTCGCCTCATCCGGGCTCCCCCTCTCCCCAGCCAAACGACTCATATAGCTCACACCTTGCTCCCCGATGGCCGTGGTGCCTGTCTTGGACGTGTGAGGAGATGGAAAATACACAACCTCCAAGGGTAGTTTTTTCCAGCCAGTCATTACTCTCCCTCCCAGTCTGAACCTTATTTCCATGTTAAATGTCTTGCTTCTGCCTGTAGCCTTTGGCTCCTGTTCTGCCTTTTCTGTTAGACTGGAGGCCCTCAGCCCCTGGTACGTTCTCCCTGAGAAGGTACTTGAGGATTTAATGAAGGCATTCACTCTTCTTCTTGATCTCACTTGAGCTCTTTAATCTCTTTTTCTGTAACTCATTTTCTTCATCTCATAAACAATTTTGTGGCTTTCACTGACACCCTCAACACCCCTTTAAAAGCGTTGACACCAGCGCCATAGGCAATATTCTAGTGTCCGTCTCACCAACGCCATCCGAGTTTACTTTGCCATAAAATCATTTCAGCACTCCTACTCACTAATCCTCTCTATATTTCCACGGAATGAATTAGCTCTTTATCACAGGTCAGGGCACTGTGCCTGGGTCCTCTGCCCACTGCAACCCTCAGACGCTTTGCAAAGTCGTTAGGGAATGTGATATGTTTCCTGCTCTGGCAACAAAAACGTCATTCTTAGTCTGTGTGATCTCTATGATTTTGTATTTGCTTATATTCAAATACATTTTATTTGAAAGGATGCATCTATCATCACTAAAAGCTCTCGGCTGGCATTGATTATATCCCATTTCTTCAGCTCTTCATCAAGCTGGTTCCACTTCCCTTTCTCCATTACTCTGCCCAGGACTGGTGTCCACTCCACCACCATCCCTGTGTGGTATCCCCCACGCTTGTGACACAGCCACTGGCCTTGCACAGCTTTAGCACTGTTCCAAGGGTCATTGAACACGAGCAGTAGGAGCCCAGCAATCCCAGCCAGGCGCTCAGCTCTCCTGAGTGTACCTCAGCCAACCGGCGGGCAGTGATGACAAATAGCTTGTCCATGTCTTGGGCTTCTGCTCCTTCCAGTTCCCTCCTCTTAGGCCCAGGAGCAATTCATGACCACGTGAGTTCACTGGGGAAATACCATGTCTGGCTATTCAGTTACCCCTTCTCATGGATAAAGAGGGATTATTCATTAGTAATTCCAGACTCAGGCACCCAAGAGGAAAGCCACATGTTCTCCTAAGCGGTGGACAAACAATCTTCTTGCCTGTAGCCAGGCTAGGCACCCAGACCCCCCGATGTGGGAGCAGCCTGCAGGCAGCAAGGCGAGCCACACAGCTTGCCAAGTCCTTTATCTACAGTTATGGGATGTGGAGGATTTCCTCCTGAGCACGCCTTCACCTTCAGAGTTTCTCTTACAGACAGAAAAGTTCCATGAACTTCATAAATAGTTACTTTCTCTGTAATTAAACCTTTGTGTGTGCCTGCTACAGGGATTCAGTTCCTTTTTAAACACACTATCTTTTTCCACAGAAAAAGCAGCACAGACTCTGTAAAGGGATTAGGAAAACAGCTCGTGCAAGCCTGTGCTGTACAGAGGTGTGGTTGTGGAGCTAAGATAGTACGTGTGCCTGTTACCTTTTCCACCAGTGGAACATGTGAAGGAAAGCAGAGAAGCAGCTCCTGCAGAGCCCAAAGTCAATAGCGCTCAGACTGAGCCGCATTTTCACTGTCAGGATTTGGGTTTTATTCATTTCTGTTAGACAAACGCCTGAGCCATCAATAAGGGATCAATCCCCCTGCACCAGGCACTGCTCAGGCTGCAGTACAGGGCAGAGCCTGCTGTAAACTGCTTATGGTGCAGAGCAACGGAGAAGGAGCATGTTGACACCATAGCTCACATTGTGTCATTCGGACCACAAGTCCGAGAGCAAGGCAATGGGTACAGGGTGTGCTGTCTTGTTAGATCTGTGTGGTTCATACCGCAAGTGTTGGTATGACCACGGAGAAGGAAACCTAAACACCAATGAGTCCCTTACATGAGCAGAACCACAGCATCTTACCAAGAGTGCTGCAGATGCAGTCTCCAGAATCTCAAACCCAACATCCCGCAGAGGGGGCACCATCCTCCGGCCCCAGATGTCCCCCCCTCCAGCATCAGCCTCAGAGCTCTGGGTCAGCACAGCCCGTGTCAGACCGGCTCATCCTGCAGGACAGCAGCACCGTGTGGCCACCCGCCTGCTGCAGCTGATCCGGCCCCTGCGAGCCACAGGCACCCCCATTGAAAAGGGGTTTAAAAGGGAGAGGAAGATGATGGGAAAGGTGCATGTGACACCAAGAGCTGCTTGGTCCAGAAGAGACCTCGATGCTGAGCTGAGCGTGGGGTTGGGGCTAGTCAGGTCCTTCTTTCTGGGAGCAGAAAGCTGCCATCACACTAGTAACACCAGTAAGAGAAAGGAGATAGAGCCAGAGGGGAAGAGGTGGGGGAGGACAATTACATTAACTGAAACAATGTGTTATATTTTAAACATTAAAAACTTATGACTCTACATGGCAAGTACCTGATGCAGCAGAGGAGAAGGGAAACTGAAGCAATGGTTAAACAATGCACAAGGCAGTCTGCAGGGTCTGTTTTGTATTAAATCCATTTGGAGGCTGAGTTTGCTCCTTTGACAGCTGGCCACACTCACTCAAAGAGAATAAGAAAGTTTTTGTTTTTTAAAAAAGATGTGTAATGGGTTTCTTATGTACGAGCAAAGAAAAGCTCTCGGAGCTGGATCACCTATTTTCTTGTCAAAAGACTTTGGACAAAACCTAATCATGAATAAAATGCCTCGTGATTTTTCAAAGAGCTCTTTTATTTGAAGTCAGCTTTTCTGCAATGGGAGGCAGGACCTGGGTAATGCAGAGCAGGGTGGGAGGAGGCTCGCACGCCAGGGTCCGCACCGTGCTGCCGTGGCACCAGCACCGGCGCCACGGCTTGCTTTGGTGCTGTGAGTGGGAATGCCATGTCCCGGCTTCATGAGACCACGGCCAGGCCACTGGCACCAGTCACCATCCTCTCCCTCAGCCCCAGCAGCACTCATGGGCCTTGTTTATCCCTGGGCTCCACCTCCATGGCCATCCATGAGCATCATCCCCAAGCAGAGTTGAGAGCACTGACAATGGTTCTGTCTGTCCTGGGAAGGCTGGGGGTGCTCAGAGCTGAGCTGCACCTCAGGACAAAGACCAAAAGCCACTTTCTCTTCTATGCCCTGAGCAGGGAGGTGGTGGGCTCACCACAGCAGCACAGCCTGGAGCCAGCCTCCAAGGACACATTCTGAGCTGGAATTGTCTCAAGAACAAGTTTTCTCACTGTTATTGATTCCTGGTTTCTCATGAGATTTCCTGCTCTCTTGCTGGTCAAATCCAGGAAGCACAGAGATGTAGGGACCAAGGCATGGACCCTGAAAGCTATCCCCTAAAAACTGCACGGTGTAATTACACCAGCGCTGCCCTGCAGAACAGTAGCTTTATGTGGCTAGTGGGCATGGCACTGGAGCTGTGTTTGAAAGGCAGTGGTCCAGGGGTGTAGGGAATGTGGCTATTTGGAAATGGGAGAGCCACAGGTCCCCCATCCCACTCAGCTGGGAGTGTTGATTTAAAGGCTGCCATTAATCTTCCTGCCATTGCTCTGACCATCGTCCTTCCAGTTCTTCCTCTGGAAAGAGCAGCACTCCAAGGGAATAAGAGGAAGGTAAGGAGACCAGAGGATGCAGCCTGGTCTCTCCGGCTCCCTGGGGCAAACACCCCATGCTTGGACCAACTCTCACTTTTACTTTCATAAATTGAGGCAAACCTGAACACTACTTACCATCTGCTGGGTGGTTTGTGGGGGATTTTTTCCCTTGGTCCTTGCCAGTTGTTTATGGGCAGAGAAGATTTCCAGCCCTTTGTCATGGATACCCATCGGTAGAGAGGACCACTGGAATTTTAATTGTCCAAGAGCTCTAATAGGTGTAATAGCCTTGTGTGTTACATATGCATTAATTAAGTAACACTGCATTTAGCTCCAAATCATGCGGAAGGCGCGTGCTGTGTTTGCACAGACATAAATATCTTCTCAGTTAGAGAGCAGCAAACAGCTCTGCTCTCCTTGCATTGCTGTGTCTCCATCCTGGTGGAGATGGGATGGGAGCCTCAGACAGGCGCACCCCTGGGTAGTCCTGCTTCACTGGGCAAGAGCTCAGCACTTCCACACATTCTCCTCTGAAAGGATACTGCTTGGAGGATTGGAATAGCTCTTTGATGCCTGTGGGGTTCAGCCGCTGCAGCCATCCACACATTACAAGTACCCCATTGAACACACTGCCCTGGAGCCCGGCTGAGGGTTCCCCACTATCCCCCGTTTTCAGCCCTGCTGTTCCGCTGCAAATACATCCCTGCAGCAATCTGTAAGCTGCAAATACAGGGTTGTGCAACTGCAAGGGGAAAGGGGAAACAAAAGGAGACAGCATAGTGAATATAATATATTATCCTCTCGATCCACAGGGAACTTCCATGCATTAGATGAGAATAAAACCCTAGGTCATCAATGGACAGCTGCTCATTTTAAACCCCACTATCACTGCTCTTACTCTGCTGCTTTAGTGCAACCTGATTCTGAGACAGAATGAGAAGTTGGAATAACACATGTTGGATGAGCTCCGATGCACTAGCTGGACAAATATTTGGAAGAGTATTCACTTTCACCAGGCAACATTATGCTCTGAGGATTAATTATACAGAATATGGTCCTGACTTGGGTTTGGACGATTAAAGCTGTGCTGGAATTCCAGAGGATTACTTAAATGTGCAGCATTAGTGAAGGTAAAACATCTTCAATATCCCTTTCCTGCAGCCTCCATTTCCTTTATAGAAATATGCAGATTAGGGCTCAGTATTAATCTGCCGAGGCTCCGGGCGCAGGGCTCCTTCCCTGGGAGCGCGGTGAGGTTTGGGAGAGGAGGGGGAGGGCTCTTTGAGAGGGGAATAAAGAGCCAGAGACATTTCATATGTTTGTGAAACAATAATGAGAAGCGAGCAACTTACTCCACATGTTTTAGTCTGGGAGAGAAAAGCCTGGATGCAGGCAAAGTAAGTGCAATGTATATGTGTAATTAAGAAATGATTTCCTGAGATCTTCCTTAAAACATGTCTGAATACAGAGCTCAAATTTGCATAAATAACTTATGCCTTTCACTTTTTCCTTGTGGAAAACACATAACATTGCCTCTTGCTCTCTGATTTTCAGACCCTCCCCAGCTCGGGAGGAGGATTTGCCATATTACACTATTCTTTCCAATTGTAATCAGCCTTAAATCTGAATAAAAGCAGCAAATGGCTGACTGGCACTCCGGGCTTCCCCAGCCCCCATGGAAGCGGCAGCAGCAGCAGCATTGAGTCAGACCGGGAAAGACACGACTGCAGCTCCCGCTTTTCATTAGTATTCATGGAGCATCCGACTCCAGAGAGGATTAATAGACTCTGATGCCTAATATCCTGGAGAACAATTAATTTGCCCACAGTTTTGTCATGGTTGAAAGTCAAATGCTGGAACAGATCGATGCACTGAGCTGCAAGTTGAACACTGCAACCTTCTGCTGGAGCTGAATTTTAATTTTCCCATCATCATTTCCCTCCATTCCCAGCACACCAGTTTTCTAATAGATCTAAAAGCCTCTTACCTTCTTCCATCACATGTTGGTCTTCATAACAAAAGTCCATGTTGATTGTTCAAATATTAGAGTCTTGTATTGCTCTCCATTATGGGATTAGAGATGTTCAAGGCCCCTTGTGTTTTGACCTTTTCCTGTTTCGTTTCTCTTTAAATGGTATAAAAAATGCTAACCTTTTGTAATTAAAATCAAAATAGAATGGAGGAATAAGCCTTTTACCCAGCCATTTAGGTTTCTATTTCGATAGAAGTGTGTGCAGAAATCAAGGCTGGTGCTTACAAAAGCCTCATCCATAGATTCGTTAGAGGCACCCAGCAATGTGCTCCCACAACCTGCAGCAGCCAGAGTGGGTGCCCTGGGCTCACACTAACCCAGACACCAGTCTGGAGCCCACCACCTCCTCCACCAGGTCATTGGGCAAGTTTGCACAAGCCACTAAATCAGTGCTCACAGAGGAAAGAGGATATCAATAAACAGACTCAGGTGGTGGCACTGGAAAAAAATACTGCTTATATTGGAAAACAAAAAGAGAAAACCAGCCATGGATGGTGTTGATGGTTCTGGTGATGCCAGGCTCCAGATGTCTGTATGGATGGTGTGTATCGTGGTCAGACCTTGGTGCGAGGCCGGCGGCTGTGGCAGCCCCTGCAGACCGCAGCCTGGCTGCCCAGGAGCCAGGCTCTCAGCAGCAGCAGCTGCCTGGAAAGCTTTGGGAGGTGGCAGAGGAGACACTGGGGAGCTGCCGGGGCAGGACCGGGTGCTGCAGGCGCTGCCCTCTGCTCTCCCAGGAGGAATGAAGTGTTGGCAGAGGCAGATCCAAAGGCCAACACCGAACAAGCCTGTGACTGGAAAGGGACAGAGATCCGCCCCATGCAGGCTCATACCCAGCACTGACCGCAGCCTCAGCTGGGAATTCAATGGAACCAGCCACCAGGGACTGGAATTCCCTGCCTTGGCCTTTTGCCTTACTGAGATACACACACAACCACCCTGACTACACTGGCCCTTGCAAAGGGGCAGCTGCTTTTAGCTGAAATCCTGAAGCTTGGGAGGCAGGAGAATGCCCACAGCCTCCATCAGGCTGGGAAGCATCACTGGGAAAGCAGGAGGGCACATCCTGGCATTGCCCTCCCGAGTGCTGCCAACAGTGCAGGATTTTATCCAGAGAAAGCAAAGGGGCTGAAGGGGTTAAGGCCAGAACTGTACAACTCTCCTCTAGCTATTGTGCTGCTCCCTCAGCGTTTCTGGTGTCCAGGCTTTTGTGGTTTAATTACAGTCTGCTCCAAATGGTCTTAGCCAACAGATCAATAGATCAGCAACATTAGAATTGTTAATTTGAATGGCTGATTTGAATTTAAGTGCAACTTCAATTTAATCATTTTAAAAATGAAACAGGGTGCGAGGGCTCTCCTTCTCCTCCTCCTCAACCAGCAAAGCAGCTCCTGTGCCCCGTAGGGATCACAAAACTCTCTGACATGCACATTTCCCTTCAGTCAGGAGTTAAGCCTTAAGAGCTGCTGGATCATGACAAAAGTGGGGGTTTAGCAGCCTTTCCTGTAAGCACGGTAATCCCAAATCCAACAGTGATTAACTTGGACTCAGCTCCACTGCAGAAATTGATTCTAAATCAGGGTCCTGGAGCCTTGTCTCACACAACACTCTGCAATGCTAACAGGTAGTGACTACATGGGCAGGTACTGAGGGTCCCGGTTGTCCCAGCTGTTCCAACCCCAAAATTCCGCAGGCTGCAGGGGTTGCCCAGTGCCTGCCAGGAGCAGGGATTTTGGAACACCCTCAGCATTGGCTCCTGCACCTTCTGTCCAGGCAGTGAGCAGGCTCTGCTCTGACCAGCAGTGCATCTGTAGAGACACCCTCACCATGCACAATGTAAAATAGAAGCACATAAGAAACCTTTCAAGTTCGAGCCTCTGGGGTGTAGTTTTTGTGAGCAAGGCTTCATAAAGACGTGAGTAAACAAAAATGAAAAGAAAACCATGTACCGATCTCCTATACCAACAATGTGAGATGGGACCCAAAGCTCTGCTCGCTCTACACATGATGCTTTTTATCACATACAAAACCAGCTTTCATTCTATTTAGCAACCATAAAGCACCAAGTGGGAGTAAGGATTTCACTGTATTTGTGAAGCAGTGGAAGGTACATCTGCTGGGAGCCATGTCCAGGTCAGGTAGGAGCAAGAGGGGCTGCCCAAGCAGCTGCCCCCCAAGGGCACTAACTGGGAAGCCCATGGATGCTCCATGTGTCACTGCTAAGTGCAAAGGAGCAAAATGGAGCTTTATTATTTTTGAGTGCATTCACGGGGAATTCTTTCAGTTCAGGTCCCTGCCAAACACAGGACATGAGACCAGACAAACCCCAGTTCAGCACAGCCCAGCAAGGTCCGTGCTCCTGTTTACTGCTGTGAGCCTGGCAGGTCAAACAAGAGATGTAAGCTGGTATTTTTCCTCAAACACTCAATAGTTCCTTTATCCCATACACTGAGTAAGCCAAAAGCTTTGTTTTCCCTTTGTCACACTCACAATTGCAATGTAGCTGTCCTGTCTAATTGCCATCAGTACTGAATGGAGCATGTGCACTCAGAGAAGAAGGGACAGGAAGACATTTCCTTTTCACCTGTGCTTTAGACTTGGTTTAGCATTGACACAAACAGGAGGATGCTGTTGTTCATTGGGATGCTGCTCAAATATAAAGCTTATGCAGCTTCTAAGGGCAGGTTTCTGACTTGCCCACGGTCATCTCAGAGTGACAAAGTTTCAACAAAAAAACCCCAAGCCTAAACCACATTTACCAAGTGGTGCCCTCAGTGGGTGATGGTTTAGTACTGGGGAAGGCACAGTTGCTGCTCCATCATGACCTGCCCTTCCACGAACCCAACTGCCAGAGCCCAATGGCAGAGCAATGGGGTGAGAAACCCCGGTGAGACCCCAGGACAGGAGACAGCTGCAAGGGGCTGGATGAGGCCACAGGGTGCTGGATGCCTCCCAGCACAGTTACACCTCAGGGCAGCAACATCAGCTGCATCCAGCCCTGCAGTGAAGCGGCCCAGGATGGGCAGTTCCTACCACACCTTGTGCTGTGGGTGAAGCCCTTTCCACAGCTCTCGGTTCTTCCTTACTTGCCATCCTGCATCAGTGCACTGAGTCAGGTCTGATTCAGGCTTGTGTCCGGAGAGCAAGCATTTGAAAAGGCAGAAACGAGACCAAGTGCCCACAGCCCAGCTCTCAAACCGAGTTTCTTCTTTCTTTCTTTGACAGATTAAACTAAAACATTCTCAGTGTTATTTTGTTGGCCTATGCATCAGCCTGAATGACAAGCACCGACTGCATCCTGAGAACAATCTGAAGGCAACCCAGGGAACCCACCCAGATGGTGTTCAAAAGCATCTCAGAGCAGAATGGGCTCTGCTCGACACAGGAATTTCACAGCAGGAACAAAGGGAACTTTGCAAACAGAGCTTTGAAACGGAAGTCATTTTATCCAGCATGCCTGCAGGAAACGTGAATCCATCTTCCAGCACAATCAAACGCAGAGCTGTGCATGGGCATAATTATTAGGGGAATGATGGCAACAGTAAAGGAGCTCATCAGTCAGAGCGCTACATAATTTCTAAACTGTCTCTTATGCTGAACCACCTGGATTTAAAGTAACATTTGCAGACAGGATGAATGAAGGTGCTTATCAAAATGCCCGTGTTAGTGCCTGCAAGAGATAGGCTTGCTGCTGGCATCAGACATGGCCACCAAGCACGGTGCTGGAGCTTTCCTATGTGCTGGTCCTCACCTGTGGGACAGAGAAATTCCCTATCTGCTTCTGGGGCACTTTCCCACAGTCAGCACTTCTGGCTCAGCATTCAGAGTAGGAGCTGCGGGCACATGGGGGCTGCCACTGTGAGGGCTCGGGTCTGTGATCCCCTTCCCTGAAGATGCCACCCATAGTCCACATATCCCTGCAGAGCTCCCTGCTCCCAGGTGGGCCAGGAAGGCCTGCAAACAGGGTAACTTACATCACAAAACAAGGCTCTTGGCTCTGCTGGATGTCATCAAAATGGAGACAAGGAAAGGTTTGATCTGATGGGACTCCCACCAGGCTTGTGCCAAGGCAGAAATGCTCTGTCTGGGCTCTGCTCTGCTGGGTCAGTGTTTGGCACCCTGAATGCAGACTACTGGAGTGCAGGTCACCTGTAAACATAACTTAAAACTCAGGATCTGCCCAAAAGGCCAATCCCAGCCCATCACTTGCCCTGAGCAGGAGGGATGTTGAGCCAGTGGTTACAATGGCTGCAAACACCTGGATGCCTGCTCCCAGCTGCATGGGAACCACACCTCTGTGGTGGTTTCCCAGAGAACTTTCTGTTTCACTGTGCTTCCTCCAGAACAGAGCACGAATCTGCATTCATATTGAAGGCTTTGCTTCCTAAAGCATTTCAGTTTTACAGAGAACCGAGAGCTCTGTCCTGAAGAGCTCAGAGGGAAGAGCGAGATTAAGAACTTCAAAGTGGAGCTGTCCCCTGTGACAGGTTCTTTACAAGAGACCCTGTCCAAGAGTTATCACATCTCTCCAGCAAGGGAAAAGATTTGCCATGAGAATCCTTCTGGGCTTGCGGACTTGTGCAGAGGAGGAGATCTGAGCCAGCAGCGGCTGCTCCTGATGGGAAGCACACCCTGCTCCTGGAGGTGTGAAATCTCTGAGGAGGGCAGGCGCTTCCCACGTGGCAGCCGGGGAAAATGCCAGCAGAAGCATGTGCTATTTCAGGAAGGCAGCAGAGGAATGAAGAGGCTTTCAGAGGACTAAAAAGTCAGTGTGGGATGGAGGGGAAGATGACAACTGGTTCCAAGAGAGAGAGGGAAGGGAAAAAGGGAATGCAGCCCCTGAGTGTGGGAAAGGTTCCTGTCCCACCGGCTGCTGCCGCTGGGCTCACACTGAGGGTCTGGACATCACAGACCATATATTCCCCTGCTCCTGCAGTGCCCCACGAGATGCCACCATGTGGCAAGCAGCCAGGTGTGAGAGCTCAGAGAGCACACACAGCATCGTCATCCCTTTGCATCCTGAGGGATGCTGCTCTTCAGGACAGTCTCCAAACAGAGACACAGCGGGCTCCTCAAAAGCCCTTTCCTTCCCTGCAAACAAAGATGATCCATGGTGAAGAGACTCCATTGGCAGGCAGGGGGACCATAAGGGAGTCTTCTCAGGAGCCCTCTCAGGAGGTCTGGAGACCCTCTTGTGTCACAGTGGCTGCTGACAAGGTCTCTTCCTTTCACACATCTCTGCACCAGGCTCCAAGAGGCTTTCCTGCAGGTAGCAGGGCTCTGGGGAAGTCTCCAGCATCCTGGGTGGGAGAGATACTGAATGCACTTGAATGATGAACCCCCTTTGACACCTCTGCTTTTGCTCTTCCACAGAAAATGAAAGCAAATCCATTCTGATTTCTGCTGCAGTCACTCCTTACCTCTGGGGGGTGTTTTAGAAATCAAAAGTAAATCCATTATTTTGCTATTTGTCTAAGGATTCAGAACCTTTCACAGATGTTAAGGCTACTTAAAAGTTAAGAGATTTGTGTTTAAACCCCCAGCAGTATTTTTCATGCATTTTAAGTACTGACAATAGGAGAGGTAAATGCACAAACTAAGCAAGCGTTCCCATATACCCAGACTATAAAAGGAACAGAAAAGCAAACGCATCTGCCCCCATGTCCTGGTCATCCCAAGCAGAGCAACTCACCTCCAAAACACCCTCTGACCGATCAGCTGGTGTAGCTCTAGCAATGCTCCAGCACTTTTCCTTCCTTGGAAGTGGAACTGCATAAATTTCACCTGCATCTCATTTGTCAAGGCCGGATCAGAGGCAAGAAGAGATGCTTCTCTTCCACCAGTGTGACATTCAACCACACTGTGGGCTTAGTCTTCATTCATGGTGCAATTCCATTTCCCCTCTGAATTATATACTCTCGGTACCTGCTTGGTGCACAACAGATCCATGCCAGGGAGCCGCATCACTCATTTTTTCCCATGAGCTGGTGCAAAATAGAATGTCCCTGATTTTCAAGATCTGATTAAACTGTCATAGATCCGGAGCAGCCTCAATAACTCCTCACACCTGAGAGGCACCACTTATTGCAGCCCTGCACCCGCTGATGCTACCAACAGGAATCTCTCAGGACCTCAATTACAAACCCCCATGCTCAGGATTTGTTTAGTTAAATTGGGTGAATTTGATGCTTGCCCAGCCCCAGCTTCTCCCCCTGGGCTCATTCCCTCCCCTGACACTGAAGCTGCCCAGGTGCAGGTTTCTGTCACTTGCTCAGCTTGGCTGAATTTACTTAGGGATTCACCTGCCTCAAAACCAATGTTTTTTCCCAGTTTTCCAGGTTGTTGGAACACAGTAAAGAGAGAATTAGAAACTTCTGTACCTCTGAAAGGACTTGGGCTGTGAAGTGACCCATTTGTGATGCTTCTTTCCAGGGGAGGGAGAGGCAGGAGTGCAGGAGGCAGATTTCCCTCTGATGGGCATGGTGATGGGGACCACTGCAGTGCTCAGGGGGGATGCCCCATGTCAGGGTGGGACAGCAGCCCCTATCCACCACCAGGAGTACCTGGGGCAACCCAGAGCAGCAGGCACAGAGCCACAAAGCCCAGTGAGTCCCTCTGCTCCTCCTCAGCTGTTCTTCTGCAAAGCTGGTTCCAATATTGCAATTGAAGCTTCACTATTACACTGATGGAATAAATTAGGCTGAACCTTTTATCCCAAAATCTCCTCTGTAGGAGACACGCGAGGGCTCTGGCATGCTGACCGCTATTCCCTGCCCTCGGGCTGGCAGCAGGGTCACAGATGTCCCAGCTCTCCCGCACATCCTCCACTGGCAGGAGTTGCTGGGCTGGCACCGGCACCGCCAGGATCGCCTTTGGCAGGGGATCACTCACATCTCCCTGGCATCCCTTGCACAGGGATGCACCCAGACTTCAATGTGATGGGAATTAGACAAGTAATTGCCCTGGGCACCCAGAGGTGTAGTACCAGGAACTCTGCAGCTGTGGACCCACTGCCTGCCCTGGATCCTGAACTGACCTGTGCTGAGACCAGCCCTGTTAGTCCAACACAGGGTGTCAGAGCCTGCGGGCAAGCTGCCCTGCCCTTGGTTCACATTCAGAGGTAGATCTGCTGATGCTGGAGCTAAAAAAAAGAAGTATTCAAATTAGCAATCAGCACAAATGATTGCTCTTCCATTCCCATCCCAGGTCTGAAATAGGAGCTCCAGTCTCTGCACACAAACAGCAAACACACACTCAGCATCTGATACCGAAGAAGGCTCCCGACACCGTGAAAAGAACAGGGAGAAGGTACTGCAGAGTGGGAGCTGCCATCTGGGCTTGCATCTGCGAGCGTTTGGCACCGCGCATATGGAGGATCCTTTTCTCTGCCTCATAGTTGGCCCTGGAAACTTGGGCATGAGGGAATGAAGAAGCTCTGCTGGGGTCTGGTCATTATTCAGGATCCACCATTAATCCTACAGAGGCTCCTGTCCATGCAGTGACAACTGACTCCCAGGTGACAAAGAAAACAAGGACATACCTGACTGGCAAGAACAGGAATGCAATAGGAATAAGGAAACTTGATGCCAGTGGCAGGAGGAGCTCAAATTCTGTGGAAGAAGAAATGAGGGGAACTCATGAAGCAGGTCCCTGCAGACAGTGAGGTCTTTTCTCCAGGTCAAGAGCTGGAGCCAAGCTACAGGCTGAATGTGCATGTGCTGGTAACAGGGAGGTCTGTGCAGGAGCCAAATCTATCTTAAAACGCATATAGGCTATAACAACAGCACAAAAATACTTGAGAGCTCTCCTTTCCTTCTCCAAGGATGACATTATTGGCTCTCTCTGTTTAATTCACACATAACCTCAATTCCTCCCTGCTCTCTTACCGTGTTCATCTCTGATGAAGTCAGGATCTTGGGCTCTTTTTCACGATTATTCTCTGGCAGTGAAAAGAAACACTTTTGAAGTGGAGAAGAATGAATCTGGTCAAGGGTGGAAGTGAGCTACTCTTGGAATTGGTCTCCAGAACCTCCCCTTTGCCCCATCAGCAAGAGAGAGACAGGAGAGTATTCTCTGGTCTCACATACAACACACACCACTGTGTCCAGTGCTCAGGGCTTCACAAACACCCCCCATCACTGCTGTGCATGGGAAGGTGAGGGTTTGATGTCTCTGGGTTTAGCTCCCACCATTTCAGCACATGTGTTTGGTGGCTGTGCTGACCTCCCAGCATGAGGAGTCAATTCCCCAGCTTTCTGCTGCTGAATGCCCAGGGCTTTCGTCTTCTTCAGAGCTCACTCCGCAGTGCAGGGGCAGGGAGGTGAGGGAAGCCCATTACATCCAACCTACAGCATCCTCAGCATCAAAAACACAATTGAAATGCAAAGCCTTGGGGAGGCAGGAGCCTGAACAGGCAGAGCAGCAGCAGACTGAGAGGCAGCAGTGACACAAATCAGAGAGGAGCTCGAGCCTCTGGGCTGAGCTGGGAAAGAAACCAGCCCCTGGACAAGCAAGCAGCGTGTTTGCTGGGCCGTGTGCTTGGGGAGCAGAGGAGAAGCCTGACTCAGCCAAGCAAAACTGCAGCACCTTGACACATCTCCTGTAGCTGCAGCAGTTCCTGAGTCTAATTAAGTGCAGAAGCAGAAATGATGGAGCACAGCAGTGGGCTGGGAGGGACCTGGCTGCCCACAAAAGCTTCCTTGGAGCTGGATTGTTCAGACGGAGGAATGATCTCATGAGCAGATGGGAGAGAGGGTTTGCTTGTTCCACACAAATCTGGGCTGGAGCAGCCATGAGAAAATGCAGCACAGAAAACCATTGTGCTCTGGAGTGAAGATGGAGCCAGCAGCCAACCAGGCAACGGAGGGGTCCTGCTCCCCAGCTCCCTGCAGGTCACAGGAACAGTAGAGGCAGCAGAATCCGTAGCCTTCACCTTGGCCTTGAGCCTTGTGTGTACATGAGGAGGAGGATGTCCCCTGGGTGCTATGACAAGTTCTGGCAAAGGAGAGCTCCAGAGATATCACCTCTGAGCCACAGGACACACTCACAAGAGGCTCAGGGATGCTGCTGTGCCCAAGTGACAGAGAAGAGACAGCAAAAGCTTTCTTCTTCCTCTTGTTTTAAGGTTAATTATTTATTCATGCACAAAACACAGGTTATTGTTTGCTAAACAAATCTGTGCTCCAGTCTGTGCATCTCTCCAAGTGCGCCCAATGCCCTGTTGCAAAACAAATCGTGTCTTGGCTAGTTCATAACTGCTGTGCTGTGCTGGGATCTGTCTCAGGCCCTTGGAGGGTCAGAACCCATCCCAAGGGAGCTATGGGCTGTGGGAAGAGCCCCATGTCCCAGCCCTGGGGACAAGCTGCCATCATGTCACAGCCGCTGCCGTGCAGGGTGCAGGGCAGGCAGTGGGCACAGGCAGTGAGTGCTCTCTTTGCCTCCCCAGCTCAGCTGAGCCGATCCATGAAATCATTTCAGAAACAAATTCAGGAGCACCGGCATTAGGCTGCATCTCTGCAGGAGCCCAGGCAGAAGACTAAAGCCTCACAGGGTTTTGTTATCACAACACCACACTGTTAAATGTCCTAAGCAATCTTTTTTTAAGGAAAACAAGTCTTTAGAAACAGAGGTGACCCCAGAAGTGATAAGTGAAGAGGTGCACCTGAAAGTCTGTTATCAGCTATTTGTGCCTGGCTCTGCCTCAGATTTCTCATTTCGATGTGACGGCAGCTGAAAATTGGATAGATACTGACTTCACCTCAAACAAGACTTTCTCTTTTTGTCTTCAAGGGCAACTTAAGTGCTTTACCCTCTGAGGTCGCAGAGAATCGCAGGATGCTAGAAAAGAAGTGTTCTGGAGAGGAATCACAGTGCTGCCATGCAGCATGTTTTGATAATTAAACTACACCATAAAGCAGGCTGGAAGAGCACTGGTTTCGGGAGGCTTGTTCATTAAACCCGAGTGTTGAAGAGGTTTCCTTGCAAACAAAAAGCAGGTTTAATTTCCAGCACTCGTGGCTGTTTCCAAACATTTTGAGGCTGCCTCCAGCCCAGGCCCCGTGGCACAGATGGGCACCGGCACAGGGAGATGCTGACACCTGTGACAAGGTTCTGGGGCTGTTCCTGTGCTGCCAGGCCTTTGACCTAGGGAGACACTTACAGGAAAGGGATGCTGGGATGAGGGGACATGGCCAATTCTAAAGGATAGGGCTCCAGAGGCAATCAGAGAAGGGGAAAAGCATCTAACAAGGCAAGGGGCTGTTGGAGATGTGATTTGCATAACGGCTGAGACACTACTTACTGGGTTGGCTGGGTCCCACACCAGCATTCCAATTCCCAGGGAAAGCCTCGAGGCTGGCATGCAGTGACACACATCTTTATCCACCTCATCTTCTGTCAAAACCAGACCAAGGCATGAAGGTTTTCCTGGCTGCTCCAGCTGTACAGCGTGACAGTGAAAACATGGAGATGAACCTCGGCCACCGCTGGCCACAGCCCAGTGCCTGCCTGGTGGGTGCCAACTGGGTCCAGCATGTCAGAGAGTGGCGTGTGAGCAAACTGCTCTGCTCACATGCAGCACATCTGCCTGCAGAAACACAGGAATCTGGCAAACCCAACTGCCTCGCCAAGGCAGCCAGACAACAGTAAATCCAGCTGAGCTCTGAATTAACAGTTTAATTCTTTAGGAAACTGTGCAATAAATACTTCAAAGAGCTCCTAAACACAAGCATCTTTCACTTGGACTCACATAAGCAATATGATAATTCAGATTAAATCATACAGACACCTGAGCCCATTCATCTTTCTTATCCTTGCTTTGAAAACCCTTTGCACGTGACTGGTGTTCTCTAGCAGACCAGCATCCCAACCCTGCTCATGGTTTTACTTTGAAGCATTGAGCTTTGACTTTCCCAGGACAACCTGGAAGAGCCTTGGAATGGTCTGGTGGGAGCACACCTTCACCTTCCCTCTGTTGCATTTCAGCATCTTCCCAGAGCAAACCTTGTCCTCGTCTATGCCGGTGTTGGAAATCAGAGCTGGCAGTTGCTATGGGAGGGAGGGATGCAATGGACCCCCCAGGCATCCCCTGTGTGCAGCTGCCAAGATGCTCCCTTTCCAGAGGCAGCCCAAGTGGGAGCTGGGTGCTGCTGTGGCTCCTGGGGAGGAGCAGAGCCAGGAGCACCCATTGGTGGTGAACACGGCCACTGCTTTATCAGCTGAGCTGAAGTGCTCACCCAGGCAGCCAGTTTGCCTCAGGGTTCAATACTTCATCAGGAAAACCCGTGTTTTGGGGAGTTCCTTTGTTGCTGAAAAGTCAGTATTTTCAAGAGAACACTGATAGGAGCATGTTTGATTTGGGGTTCATCTCTGCTGGGGCAAGGGGGGTAAGATGGGATGTACTTCCCAGCCTGCCCCAGCTGCAGTAAAGATGGGAGGGAGCAAGCAGGAGCAGCACCACATGGGAAGGGATCTTTGGGACCCTGAGCCCCCTGCCCAGCTTCAAGACCTGCCTGGGATCTGCCCAGGCAGGCACCTTCCCTGCTCCCATCATCCACAGTCACCACCACCACTTACTCCTCCTCATCTGTTGCAGCCCCAGGATGGGAACAAGCAGGATAAAGCACTGTACAGACAGGAACAGTCTTTCCCCAGAAACCAGTTTACTTTTCCAGCTCTGGTTTCCACAGCAACACAATACAACTATTCAGCTGAGATCTTCCTCTCTGCCTATCCCAGCTTACGCTCTGCAGAAAGTGACGATCCTGGATCAACACATTTCTTCTGTCTGTTTTTGTCTGTTTGTTCCTATAAACACACATCAAATACAATGTGCGAAACTCGGATGTGCTAAGTGGGAAAGCTGAGTTCCATAGACTCTTCTTGTGCTAGCAGAACTGGTGAAAACTCCCTGCGGGAGCTGCAGCTGGAGAGCAGCAGTTCCAGATGTACTTTGCCAGGGCTCCTGCTCATCTCATGGGCAGAGGAAGCCCCAAAGCAGGGTGCCAGGTAAACCCCAAAAGCATCAGGCAGGCTCTATGGGGTGTACACAGATGCTCTTCTGCCTGGATCTAGGGCTGTAATTGGCAGCCAGGGCTGGCTTCCACAGTCAAGGGAGCAGATCCTGCCTGGAGCATCCCAGTGCTGCTGGAGAGCCACAGCACACGGCTGTGGTGGGGATCGGGGATTGATGGGCACAGGTGGAGCCTGCAGCCACCCTGGACAGATGAACACACAGACAGACCCATACATCCTGCCCAGCTCCTGGGCCAGCTCGCTTTAGGACCTCAGCTCTTCAAAAGCCAAACCACGACACAACCACATCACCCGAGCAGAGGTGCAGAGGGAAAACAAACCAGTGCAGGACCTGGCCCTAAAGCACCATCTGCTCCAGGAAAGCAGCACAGCCCAGGGGGTCACCTCACACCACAACACCCAAACCAGCACCAGTGCTCATGGCAAGGACCAGCACAGAGCAATCCTGCAGGTACCTACAGAACCTTCCCCAAGCACGTGCTGCTGAAGGAGTCAGCTCAGCTCCACCACCATGAACTGGTTCCAAACCGGAGCAAAGCCTCCCTGCTCCCAGGTCCCTGTGAGCAGTCAGGGCTTGCCAATACTTCAGAGGGATTTGTTTTCCCTTCAGTACCAACAGCTGACACATGACTGGTAGAAAGAAGAGTTCACAGAATAAACTTGAGCACATTAATTATTGAGGGATATAAATTAAATAAATTTATTTAATGAATTAATAATAAGTCATAGGGGTATTTTAATAATGAAATACTTCTAGTTGTGTTTCAATAATTATGGCTGGCTTTCATAATTACACTGCTGCAGTGAAAATAAAATCAAAATCAATTAGGTGGTAGCAATTCTGTCCCAGGAGTGCCCTGTGCTGCTCTATCTAGATCAGGTTTAAAGGGACACAATGAAAACCAACGATGGTTTAAACTGCCAGAATGTGACTAGTTCCCTGCTTCACCCTTGGGAAGGCACTGGGGCTTCCTATGTACAGCTGCCTCTGGAGAGGAGAAGCAGTGCTCAGGGCCTCACAGGATCCCTCAGGAGCAGAGCAGCCTCTCATCCCTGCTGTGCTGCATGGGTCTGGGCTCCCTCCTCCCCTGCACTACTCCCAGCTGCACCAGTCCCCCTCTCCCTACCACCTCCAGACCAACAGAGCAGGATTTGGTTTTATTTGATGCCTCCAGAGATCACATTTGCCAGGTTTCTGCAAGCAGGAGCATCAGAAGCTTCCTCTAAAGAAACCTGCAGCTTCTCACAGCCATTGATCTCGGGCACTGAAGCTGCTGCTGCCCCCCTGCTTTGGTGAGTGCCCGACCCCTGGTGCTGGAGGACTGAGCTGAAGGAGGCCATGGTGCCTTTTCCCACACCATCCCTGTTTGTTTAGAGATAACACTCCCAGAACACTGCTCTGAAAGGGCAGACACAGTGCTTGCATCTCCCTCCCATCCCAGGGAGCCTTCATCTCACCCTCCAGCTCAGCTGCTGAACTCAGGAAGCAGCTGGGTTTCTTTAACCTTCTCCATCTCAGGAAGGAGTGTTTGGAACTGGGAAGAGCTCCCAGTTCAGCTCGTTGAGTCAAGTTGTCATTTCCAGCAGCTGGGATGCTTCCCAAAGGCTGCTGAGCACCACAGCTGGGCTGGAGGGAGAAGGCAGCAAAGCTTCAACAGGAACCCCCCCATGTCCCCAGCATCTGGCTACCAGCCTCTGCCAGAGGCTGGGACCCCTGCCCTCAGCTGGGGTAGGTGACACCCCTGTCCCCATACTGCCCCAGTGAGGACAGCACCATTCCGGCCCTGGAGAAGCCCAGCAGCAGATGAAGGCTGGGATCCAACACCAGCATCACCCCAGTGTGTGCCAACAGGGAGATGGTGCTGGCTCCACAGAGCAGCACAGTTGTGCTGGGGACTCTGGCACTGCAGAGCAGGCTGACAGAGCTGAGCAGCTCCCCAGGACAGAAGGGGTGGGCATGCTTCTGTCTGCATCCTTTTCTCTGATTTCTAAGTGACTGCTCAGCTGAGTCTTTCCTGCTTAACGCAGCTGACTTATTCCTATTGCAAGATGAGCTGAGCTTCATGGTCCCTGCACTGCAGAGCATCCCACCGGCCTTCCCCTTACATGAGGCTGGGGATGCTGTGTCTGATCTCCTTCTTTGTGGGGAGGAAGCTCCCTCAGCAGCTGCCAGTCCTGTTTACAGCTCTCACATCTCGAAGCCCCTACCTGTCAGACATCTGGCTGCTCCCACTGAGGGCGTCTGAAGAACATCTCCTTCCCCAGGCACCTCACAGCCAGGAGTCTCCAGGCTTCTGCAACATGGGGATCTCCCACAGAACCAGCCCAGGAGCAGCAGGGTAATGGGGGGCTGCTCAAAACAGGAAGTGACAAAGATTCTCAGCATCAAAGGTTAAGAGCCTTGAAACAGAAAAGGGAAAATTCAAGTCAAACACCAGGGCAGAGTATTCACGAGCAAGAGGTCAATCAGGCAATAGAATAATTTACCCAGGGAGATGCTGTCACCAGAGGCTTGAGCACAAATGGGATTTGACACTTGGAGAAGCCGGGATGAGGGGCTGCGGTGCTGGTGTGAAAATGGGCTTGTGCCTGATGAAACCTGCAAGGCAGCAACAGGAAAGCTTCGGGAGCTGCTGCTTTCCCAGGCCAGGGACATTCCAGCCCTGCTGTAGCATCCCTGCGGACAGCACTCAGGGAAGCAGCAGATGCAGATCCTCTGACAAAAAGTAACAAGACATTGGTATTTGTCCTGTGTTGTTTAAGGAGAGACCAATGTTACCCGTGAGTCAATCACTGCTGTGTAATTATGCATGCAGTATGCAAATCCCCATCACATGCCAAACCACCGCAGCATCCTACCTTGATGCCACAGTAACGCTGCTTGGGAGCACTCATGTTTTGGGTCATAAATGGAATATAAAGCTCCGTGCTTTAAGGCAGAGATTGTTACTGAACGAATACCTCTAATTCTGGCCTCTCAGCTGCAGCACGGGCCACCCCTGTTCTTCAGCTACAGTGGCAGCCAGGAGCTCTTATCAGAAGAGAGGCTGGATTGTAATCCTGTGGGAAAATGCACAAGGATCGAACCTAAACCAGCTTAAATGTAGTGTTTGTTTCACCACAGCTTTTGCAGTTATACTCAGGGGATCCAAAATATTCACACTGAAGAACTCAAACATTTTGCAAGTGAAAATAGCATCTGGTTAAGTAAAAATGGGTTTCAATTCCCGAGTTTATATTTGTTACTTCAAAATCAGGCCCTAGGATTATATTCCAGCACATCAGTCATTACTTCACCAGGCACTGCTTTGAGCTACTATTCAAACCATACAGGCTGTCCTCTGAACTATGTAGAACTTCTTCTAGCTGCTGAATTAAGACAAAGTGCCATAAAATGATTGGATGCAAGAACATATCACACAAATATCATACAGCCATACATTTACAAACACATCTTGTTCAGCCCATGGACACAGCCGAGAGGAAACCCTCAGGTTGTGAAGGCTCCTTCCCTGAGCCAAACCCAGAGATGCTCAGCTCCTGTAGTGAGCCCAGGAAATGGGAAGTATTCTCCACCATCTGCAGATGCTGCATACAAGAGCCTGGCAGTATCCAGAGGGTACAAGATGCTCATCAATAAACCCTCCCACAAAAGGAGCAAAGAGCAGCAGCAGCAAACCAAAGGTCCCCTCACCCCAGGAGGTGGCTCCAGCCTCAAGCCCTTCTGCTGCTTCCCCCCCAGCTCTCAGCCCTCCTGCCAAGTCTGCTGCCAAAAACACAGGGTGCTGCATTCACAGCCACCACCCTGCCCAGGTCCTGCAGCCTCATGCCACTGCAGAAGGCAGCACACACCAGTGATGACATGGCCTTCATCACACACAGCATCCCCGGGTTTATGTTGCCCTGCAGGTACAGGAGAGTACAAACATCTATGCGGATACCAGGAGAACAATATCCCATCCCCTCACCGATTCCAGCAGGCAGAGGCAGCACAGACCCAGCACAGAGCAGGGCAGCCTGTGAGGACCGAGCACAGCTGCAGGGCCTGCCAGCTGGGACATGCCAGTTCCTTTTGCACCTCCACCTGGATAGCCCAGGGGTAGGGAATACAGGTTCTCCCCTTCACCTAGCCCAGCTTCTCCCTCCTGTCTTGCCACAATTGGTTGTCCTTAGACGGACTGAAGAGCTGTTCAGTAGGTCAATCCATTTCATCAAGTCATCCAGCCTGACCTTTTGCAAGACACAGCAGTGCAATTTATACTACAAGCTGGAGTGCCACTAAGCAGTGCACTCATCCCATTCCAGGCAGGAGAGGAGGGAGGGCAGAGCCCATGGCAGATTGCTCTAACCGCTGGTTAGCCTGGGGTCCTTGTCACACATCCAGCAATGAAGGGCCCACAGCACTCAGGGAAGGGAGCCACAGTCGCACACTGTGTAATCCTGCCCTTGCTCCCCACAGATGTGATCCCAGGAGAAGCCCTTCCCCAAAGGATTTTGAGAGTCCTCCAGGCTCTGGGTCATGGTGGCTCCAGTCAGCCACTCTGGGAGCTTCCATGCCATGGGGACCAGAGCACTGCCCTGAGCCCACTGCATACTGGTGGTCCCAGCATGTTCAAAGCCAGATGGGGAAGGACAGGCAGGGGAAGCTCCCTCCCATCACCTTTACTAAGTGACACATGGGACACATTGTTCCTCAAAACATGAATTGCTTCTCTGTTAACACACTTAGCACAAGAAGCAGAATTCCAGTTGGACGTAAGGAGCAGTCCTTCACTGTAAGAGTGGTTCAGTGCTGGAGCCATGCAATCTCCATCCCTGGAAATACCCACAACTCATCTGGAAAAGGACTGGGACAACCTGCTCTAGCTGCAAAGTCAGATCCAACTTGAAGCCATTCCTCCTTTGACCATGGAGTAGGACGATGCATCTCAGCCTGCACTAAGGTGTGCAGAGTGCCATCCACAAGCAAGCAGCCTCTGTCTGTGGTGGGTCCTCCAAAGGCACCAGCTCTGCTCCTTCTTTGCCAGCACACTGAAGGGGTCCATGTACAGATAATTGATGCATTTTTAACTTGCAAATGTGACACAAACTTCCCTCAGGACCATCTAATTCACATTTTAAGTAACAAAAGGGCTCAAATCCCTTTCTTGCCTATTTAGTCATGCTGCATTTAGTATAAGCAAGATGAAATGCTAAGCTCAGGGAAGATCAGAGAGAAATTGTATGATTCCCACATTATAGGATAATTCCATGGCTGAGTTACCCAAATGTGCGAGATGAGGTACCACAGTCAGACAGTGCTCACTGTGCAGAGCTGAACTCTGCAGCTCAGAGCCAAAGGAGAGGTTCCACTTCCCCCCATCACCAGCACTGGCAGGGGCTCCCCAACTCTGAGCAACAGTCAGGGACCAGCAGAGGAAGGCACCATGGCTGCAGGCACCCAACAACCACATCTGTGTACAGCAAGTTCTTCACTTCTAAAGCATGCCCAGCCCTCAGCACTGAGGTGCTGCCAATGCCCCACTCATAGCCCCTAACCCACCACTCTAGGGACTTACCTGCTCTGCCAGATGCGAACGCTGCTTTTTCCTCCCACCCCTTTCATTTTCTTTTGTTATTCAAACTGAGTTTTACCTCAAAACAGCATCTTTCGAGAACAGAAGGCTCCAATGATTCATTTTGACAAAGTTGAAACCATGCCTTTGTCTCACCAGAAATATCCCTTTCACTTTGTATTTGGTCCCACCAGTCACCAGATTCACTCCAAACTAACAGACATTGTCACTCATCTCAGAACTAAACTTTCTGGAAAACAAACTATTTGTTACAAAAACACCACCCTGCGTCTGCCAGAGACACGGACACAAGAGGAAGCAGGAACCTTTCCCAGCCCTTTACTCACTACCCAGAGCAAATCTCTGTCCATTGCTCCAGGCAAGGAGAGCCACAACAAGCTCTCACCACCCATCTCTCCCTTCAAGATGCATCCCTTGCTGCTCCCAAAGTCACTGGTATTTATCTTACCCTCTGTTACTGGTGGGTGTATATTTACTACAGCTTTGTCTCCCATAGTTCTCAGCTGTGCTCACGTCCTCAGGCGAGCTCCAGACCTGGCCCTGGTGAGCCTGGCATCCAGCCCAGTGAGAAGCATTTTCTATCTGAGGAGACCCCTCAGGACCTGGCTGTGCAGGATGGACAGCACAGGGCTGGTCCTGTGGAAAAGCTGCTCCTTGGGCTCCTGGCCACCAGCCTCCAAAGCCTCTGCACAAGAGACACTTGTACCCACTTATCTTGCAGCCCAGTGCAATCTAATTATCAGCTTGGAAGCTATCCAGTACAGCATAAGAAGTCAAGCCATTCCAGTTGTTTGGGTATATCATTGCACTGCTAATTGAGTTTGATGGGAATTTCAAGAGGACTTTACAATATTTTCCTTAAGTGCTGTTACATTTCAGTCTTCCTCATTGTGTGTGTTGCTGATGGCAGAGGAGGGGCTGGAGGGAGACCTCCCTTCATCCTTAGACTTGGAATAGCGGATAATATCTGAGGAGATGAGTCCTTCCTGAGCCTTGTCTCTCTCCTTGAGAGTCAAATCCTGTTTAAAGAGTACTGCTGTGGGCATTAACTTGTGCTGAACAACAGGGACAACCCCCTGTTTGGGTCTGCTGCAGAGGGGGCTCTGTGTGAGGATTTCCACTAGTGATGGATGCTGAGACCATCAGTGATGTAACAGTGACAAACAACTCACAGGCAATGTTCTTGTACCTGAGCCCAAATCAGTTCACCTCCAGGGAAAACTCACTGACACCCGGAGCAGGGCCTGGAGTCCGGCTGTAACCAGAGAGCCCAGATCCCTGTCTCCAAAGCCAGCAGTGTGGGAAGCAGCCGGATAAAGGTGGCTTTCTGAGGTGGCCCCATTCCCACCATGGGCACAGCCCTGGATGCACCCAGCAGCACCTCCACCTCCCAGACATTGGGCTCCAGCCCGTGTGCAACAGACAAGGGGAGCCTCAGGAAAGGGGAGTCTGTAATGGGTATTCTGCAGTTGTTCTCCATCCTGATGTTATTTCAATGCCTCAGGTGCCATATGGCTGACAAAATGAGCAGAATAACTTAATCCACAGGGTGCTGCTCAGAGGAGCCTGCTCTTTGCTGCAGGGTCAGTGCCCTGTCCCATCCCCTGGTCTCACCTTGGGCACAGAGATGCTCAATGTGGCTCAGGGTGCAGACCTGGCAGCACGCAACTGCAGCCACCGACTGGGGTCAGCCTTCTCATTCCATCACTTGGACCTTGCTTTGGAGCTGAGCATGGTGCAGTTTCAGATCCTCCCAGCTGCCAGCCACTGGTCCTTGGTGTGTGTCTCTGAGCCAGCGTGAAGGCAAGGTACCCACAAAGGAGCCTCTCCCTGCTACGGCACCCAGCATCCCTCCATCACTCAGCTGCCTTGCCCAGGAATGGTGCCAGGCTGATGATATTTGCCATGCCATCCACTCGCCATCCACAGCAGCCCCCAGACAGAGGAAGAAGACACTTTTCTTTTCACATGAGGAGTGATGGCAGAGGCACACTTAATCCTCGCTGGCACCAGATTCTCCATTTCATGTTTGAATGATGCTGCCACAAACATTTATTGTCACAAAAGAGGTTATTCAAACACAAGCAATTAGGCAACTATATTAGCATATTTTTCATTGTAATATTACAACAAAGGGTATATTCCTCCCAGTGAATGTATTTATAGGCTTTCGGAGCTAATATTTGTTTAAATGATTAATATGTTTTTCAAATACATGTGACAAGTGTGGCAGAAATATTTTTATCTCCACAAACAATGTTCTGCACGACGCGAGCCCGTGCGGCTCCAGGAGGCTCTTCTACAGGTTCAGCTCCTCAAGACACACAAGTCATATTTTTATCATCATCAGTTCCAAGAGAGGAACATTTAGCAGTAGACTGAGAATAGCCCTCATCAGGTTATGCTAAACTGGTCAGACCCTGCGCCCTGACCGTTGCCTCAAGTGTCTGCCACATCACCTCGTGTCCTGCTTCTCTGAAGCACACTGGTTTTGGGGCCAGCTACAGCAGACCCGGATGGGCACCAGCCTCATGTCCCTGCAGTGTCTTCTCAGAGACTGAAAGCTGTATATTTTCCACACTGACAATCCCCATGTCCTCGACAGCTTTCGAGAGCTGGAGGAACAGAAGAGTGTAATGTGTCTATGATCAATACCACGAGTGAAATCTCAGCCTGTGATTTTCCTGCCAATTCCAGGCATCTCCCTGCTTTCCTTTTAAATGACAACTAAGATGTTATTTACACTGTACTCAGCTGTACAAGGAAGTGGATTCTAAAGAGGAATATATTAACACCACCTGTGGAACCAGAATAGCAATCATCTGCAGAGGCTGCGGGGCTTCAGCCTGATGTCTCTGTTTGGGAATGGTGAACGTAAGCTCTGACGAGGCTCTGGAACTGGGTCCCACATTGTGGGGATGAACCCCTTGAGATGCTGGGGGGATCGAACAGGGAAGCTGCCCTGTGGCAAATCCCACAGCCAGGATCTCGCCATGCACCAAACCATGCCATAGACAGACTTTTTCTCTTCTTTGAACCATGGCTTTAACCCACAGGGCCCAGAGCCTCTCCAGCCGCACAGGGGACCCTGCTCCATCCTCCCCATGGCTGCTCCACATGGTCCCAGGCAGGCAGCCAGCAGGTTCAGTGTCTCTGTGAATGAGAGAGGAGCTCAAAGGATTTCCCATCCAGGATCCATCTCACAGCATCCTCCAAGGCCCCCTTGAGCCACCACAATGGTCTCAGTGTCAGGACCCCCCCGGCCGTGGGGAGGTCCCAGCAGGACACAGAACAGCTCATCCCCCCTTTGAGGAGGCACCTCAGCAAGCAGCGAGCTGAGGTCCCGGCACTGGAGAGCGGCTCCTGCCCAGTTCCCACATCCCAGCACTCACCAGTCTGAGGTTCCAGTGCTGCAGAACTGCGAACGCTCCTGAAGTCCTCCTGAGGACCCTGCAGCCGTGCTGGGGATGCTGCTTGCACCATTCCTGCTGTCTGCAGCAGGAGCAAATCCACAGACAAGCCCATGGCCCTAGGTTACTCTGAGAAGTCTCCAAATGGAGACTCAAAAGTGCATGGCTTTGCTCAAGATCACCCTGTTTGTGTTGGTGTGAGGCCAAAATCCATGAAAAATAGCATGTATGCCAAAAAAATCAATTTTATGTAATAAATACAGATCATTTGGATGTTTCTTGCCAAAAACAATGCAAACATATACATCCATCATGATTCTTATCAGAGCACAGCTGAATCTTTAATACACTCTACTGACAAGCTACTAAAAGGCAGGAACATGCTGTTCAATGGTTAAAGTTGCCTCATTTCCATCCACTAGAAAAGCTTTGAACAGCCAAACTGTGAAATTCAGGTTAATGCAAAAGTTAATAAACCAAAACCTAAAGCTTCATCCTAATTAAAAACCTATTTTTAATAATGAAACATAGGATCTGGTAGCAATATCTACATCTCTCTATATCTGTATATAGTGTTGGGCAACACTAAAATTGCTTAATGTTGCTGCAAAAATGTTTATCAAGGAGTAGCTGCTCTGAGCTCCACATTTCCCAAGACCTTGTGTATTCCAGGTACAGAAGCATGTCAGGGCACTCTGCAGCATCCTACGCTGCTTCCTGGAACACAGACGTGTTGCTGCAAATGGTTTAAATTCCCTATTACAACCTAGGTGGAATAAATAAAATATTCCATCTGCCTAATGTGACATGCGGATCAGACCCCTGTGGGTAATCCTGGAGTTTCTGGAGGTGCATATGGGATGCTCCAGCAAATTTAATCAATGTAAAGGAGGTTGTTTTCCTTTTTAAAATAACCTTTGTGTTATCCTTGCTGTATCCTTGCACAATGGGGCTCTGCTCCACTCCAGCACTGCTCAGCGGCCATCTGCGCATGTCTTACTCTCTGTGCAGGAATTAAGGATCTCCAAAATGCACACACCAACCTTAGGGACTGTTTGGAAATAGAGGCTTCCCTGCTCCATTTAAAATGCCCTGATTACAACCTCTAATACTGGCCAAACCCCCTCCCCAGTGCATCAGCCTGAAGGGCTGTTCCTGTGCTGTGCAGAGCTGAGGGTACAGGATATCATTTCAGTTCATCCCCAGAAACTCAGATAAAACACAGATTTGCAGCTATATTAAGCAGCACCTTTTGACTGTCCTTACAGGAAGCAGCCTCTGGTGTGATTCAAGTCTGACAGTGCAGAAAGCAAGAGACCAAAGATGCCATCCTCAGTTTGGAGCCCCCACTCATCACTGTGTGCTTCTCCCCGTGTGTCCCATTGCCATTAGGCAGCGATCAAAGGACACAGCAACACTGAGAGCCTGGAGCCCATCCTGCTCAGTGCCCACATCAGGGGGCACTGCTCTATGTCCCCCACTGAAGTGGTTCCCCCAGCAATTCAAGGTGAGGAGGTTTGGGGCTGCAGCCTGATCCAGCACGGCTCTGCCATTTCCCTGTTTCATATTCCATGTTTTCTGCAGCATCTCACATGTTGATTCCTCCCCTGAAACTGGTGATGCTCCAAAGGCCTGGCTTGAAGTTCTTTAATTCATCCATAGAGGGTCTGTCTATCAGGGTTCAAGCACTGGAGCTGTGCCCTGACCTGACCTGGCCCAGTGGCATCTTCCCCATCCTTCCCACTCCCAGTAATACCCTGCTGCAGGAACATGGGACCAGGGCACCCCAGGTACTCATTTCCTCCAGCTTCCTGGCAACAAATCAATCCATTAGCACAGATTATTTCCCCACAGCTGAAAACATGGTACTGAGAAATGATCTTCTCCCAATTTGGGAACAGCAAATGTTGTCCCTCAGCACCAGCAAGGAAGGGCTGTGCCTTCACCGCTGACCAGGGCAGCTCCCGTGTGAGCAGAGCTGAAAACCTGCTTGAACACAGCTATGGGCTGTCTGAGTCCTGTTTTCTTCCCTCCTTTTATAGAGCATCACTGATGGTTGGAGAGCAAAGTTTGCTAGAACTATAAAGGAGCATGTAACTGCTGGTGGTGGTGCCTAATGAAGTGTGTTTGAAATATTGAAGTATATGATAAACCATTATGTAAATTAAATTCATTGATAGCTCTGCTATGAAATCGCTCTGGTAGCAGAATAGTAGATAAACATGGAGCTTAGAAGGTGTCATTTATTCATCCTTAAAATGGTTCCAAGTTCCTAGTGATTCATTATCACTCAGCAGAAAACAAAGAGAACATCAGTTTCACAACCAGACTCAACGGAAAGGCTCTCGGATCCCATGAGCACCCGTGCCACGCTGTGATGTTCCCATGCTGGTACTCCTGCCAAGCCAGGTCTTTCTCTTCCCCTCTGCAGGTCCTGCCCTTGCCAGCTGAAAGGGACAATTCCTCCTGTGCTGAGCGAGGACCAGAGGAGTACGTGTAGGAGAGGATAAAGCACAAGCCCAAAGGTCCCTGCTGGTGTTTGCTTCTTGGCCATGGGCACAGTCAACACCTCAAGATAGAAACAGGGTTTGCTGTGGTCCTTCATCTGCTAGCCCCTATTTCACAGCCTCTCCCAGGCAGGGACCATGTAGTGTCAATGCTACTTGTTCCTGCTGCAGACACATGAAGGTTTCAGCTCTTTCTGCAGTGGCTGAGGTAGTTCATGCACTCACCATTGCTGGCATTACCTGAACCTCTGTCAGGAGCTGCAGGTAAAGATGCTCCTACAGAGCAGTGGCTGAGGGCACAGTCAGGGTGTCCTGCAGGGATCCTGGGGCAGGATGTCACCACCATGACTGTCCCCATGGCCCCATGAGCCCAGCATGGGCACACGCTGCCACATCCACATCCACACGGCGCAGGGTGGGAGTGGGGCAGGAGGGGTTAACGCTGCCGCAGCCGCCAGCCAAGCGTGCTGGGAAGGAGACAACCCGCTGCTCTGAAACTAATTTTACAGCTTAACTCCTATCAAATATCCTGGGCCCCCCTCAAAAACCCTCTTTGAGAGGAGTGCTCCAGCCCGCTGGAAAACCCGTGGCGTGTTTTGATTGGCAAGGCTGCTGCCAGACGGTGGGAGTTATAAATGAACATCTCAGCGGGGCCTGGAAAAGTCCGGCTCATTCTGCCAGCCCGAGACGGTGTGAGTGCCTCTCCGCAGGGTCGGTCCCTTGCTGGAGCCCCTCCATCCCATTACATAAGCCCCAAACAGGACATGACTGCATGTGTGTGAACAACTCGTGTTACAGGAACAGCAACTCCTATTCACCGGGAAAATTGCTGGAGCTCTCAAAAGGCCTCTTTTCTCGCAGCCTTTCAGCCTGGAGAGCAGAGGGAGCTGCCATGTGCATGACCAGGGATGAAACACAGCTCAGCCCTTTGCATCCCTTGCTCCTCACTGGAGGCTTTGTGGGAGAGATGGAGCTGCAGGATGCAAACTGAAGGGGTTCTGCCTGGACAGCCCCTACCAGCAGCATCCTGCTCTGGTGGCACATCCTCAGCAGAGCAATAGCAGCATCCCTCCATCCCAGCCTTGCAGCCCTGCAGGCAGCCAGCCCACCCAGCCCATGGCCAGCAATGGGTCACTGGGGACCCACAGGACACCCCCAACATGTTGGGCAGAGACATGGTGTTGGGTCTAACGGAACTGCTCTGGGATCGGGATGTTCCCATTACATCATGATGCAGCTCCAGCCCCTGGTACCATCCCTGTCCTACACCCCAGTATCCCCAGCGAAGCCAGGTCCCCCCTGCCCCATCTGGACCTGACTCACTGCAGTGAGACAGAGCTTTGGTGATGTATGGTGTGAGCAGCACTGGTGTGGTGATGGACGGCAGCCATGCTTCACCAGTGCCGTGCTCCTGTGATGTGTTATTGCAATACATCACCGGCACGGCGGGCAGCAGGACCACAGATCAGACAGGTGCCCTTCATCTGGGCACTTAATTCTCCAGCTCTCAACTTTACTCCTTTCCCAAAAATTAAAGGCTGCATTTATAGCATGTGGGCTGGAAGCTTCCCATTCACTTCATCAAAGGGCAGGGAAGAGGTGCAGCAGGAGCACAAATCCCTCTCCATGAAGAGCAGATCGGATCCTCTCTCTGGCTCTGACCTCTCTCCACAATTTAGAAGCCACCACCGGTTTATCGATCCTGCTTCACCTTCCCTTTCACAAGGGAGGAAGAGATGCCTTAAAGAGACCGTTTCTTTTGTAAGACAAGTTTTCCACAAGCCCCACATCTACAACTGCTCTTGGCCTTCATCATCCCACCCTGCAACCACATCATTCCCACATGCAAGCACAGGCTGTACGATGACTCTGCAGGCGGCAGCGTGTGTGTGACGGCTGCTCAGCATCCATGGTGCTGAGTGAAATCTGCCCTCGTACCCTCTGCAGTGGGCAGGTACATTTGGAGCATGCAGCAAGGCAGAGGCTACCCAGAGCTTTGGTCACTTGCACAAACAGGGCTCATCTTGTAACCAGCTGCAGCTTCAGTCCCTGTCCCTGGGGGGACCTGTTCCCCACCAGCCCTGTTGTGGCAGTCACCACAACACAAACACCTCCGAGGCAAAACTACTCTGTGGCTCCAGGGCACATGGTGTTGGTTGCAACCGCGTTAGAGAGAAGCTGAAAATACATTTCTGCACCTAAATTTCAGTCAGAATTCAGGTTTATGTCTGTTAATGGTCCCCAGCTCCTCATGTCAGCACAGAGTGAGCAGGAAGGGCTGGTGCCATGCAGTAACAATTCAATTACTTGCTGGGGATGCTGGGGAGAGCTGTTCTCATTTTAATGCTGTGGAGTAACTCATTTCATGCTGGAATTGCAAAGCACTCACTAGTCCCACACACACATGGCCCCTGGAGAGCCTTTTCCAATTAATAATCATTAACATTCACTGCTTCAATAAGTAAAATGATTTCTGCATCACCAAAGAGGGCTGGCTTTCCCTGCAAGCCTGGCAGTGTGTTCCAGGCACTGGCACCCACTACCACACAGGGCTGCAGGGCACAGCCGGGAACCAACAGCATCCCCAGATGAGCTGCAGAAGTGTGGAACCTGCAGATAGTCTTCAGCTTAATCTCCACATGCTCTCATGTTCATCTGTTACCTACTCAGTATCATCCCTGCAGTGGGAAATTTTGGCCAAGTAGATTATCTGACCATGAGTGTGTGTGTTGGGAATGATCCCTGTGACTAGTGTGGCAGATCTGGAAGCTGCAGCCTTGCTGGTAAGAGGATTTGCTGCTCAGTATTTTTACCCACAATTAGCTCTCCTTTGTGATCCGCAGCAGAACGTGAGGACTGGCACAAGACCCATGTGTGTGTGTTTGAGAGTAAATATTACCCTGCATCCATTGGCATCTGGGTTTTAAAAGTTCATCCATCTTGTGCCCATTTCTATGACCTTATGTGTTCATCCCTTGCTGGTGCTTGGATATACAACTGCACTTCTCATGTCAGGCGGTGCAGTTTGCCATGTGTGTTTCTGCAGATGAATCTCTGTAGTTTTCAGACCCCTCCAGCACCAGCCCTGCTGGTGTCAGGAGCAACTCTGGTGGGGTCTCTACAAGCCCAGCCCAGAGCCACCGTGGTGATGGGGGATCTGGGGTAGAGTCACTGACCCAGGAGGGAGCCGCAGGGCTGGGACAGCCTCAGCGCTGGCACTGCTGCTCCTGCTACTGCCTGCCCCACAGAAACAGCACTGAAACTGGGGTCCTGCAAATACCAACCCTGAGGCTCTCACTGCAGAGCCTCAGCTGAGAGGGGATGAGGAAAGGCTGGAGGAAGGCCCCTGCCCTGGACAGTGACAGACAGATGAATGTTGCTGCTGAGCAGCACCTTCAGTTTCTGACTGCGTGGCCTGTGTGAACCAGGCATGTCAGGCAAGCAGGGGCGTGTGCAGTCACCTTCCCTGGAGCCACACTGGGACCCAGCAAGGACTGAAGCTCCCAGTTAAACAAAGCTCATTTCCACAGAGTGCCCTGGGTTCCAGAAGGCAGCAAAGTGGTGCCAGCCTGGGGGCTGGGTGACAAACAGGAATCTCATGCTCAGTGCTCATAGGGGCACAGGAACAAGGGACACTGCAGCACATCACTTGTGAGGTCCAGGCTGGTGCCAGTCGGTCGGGATGCTCAGCAGCAGGAGATGCCTCCCAGCATGTTGGTCCATGAGCAGTGCTCATGCCAAGTGCCATGGCAAGCTGGGAATAGGTCATTCACGCTTGAGCTGCAATCCCAGTCACATTATATCACTTACAGCTAATTAGCAGGCTCCAGGCACAGTGCAGTAAGACAGTGTCTTGCAGACACGGATAACTCAGGACAACCCTCAGCACAGGGTTTGCTGAGCTCTGCCGAAGCACAGACCACATTCATCTCCCTTCCTCCCCTCCTGCCACGTAACCGCAAGCAGGCTTTGGGTATGAACTACCTAGTGCAGGCTTAACCCAACAAGTGACAGGTTATGCTAGAAGACTGCAGGAAACCATTCCCAGAAGAAAGACTGCATTGATCTGCAAGGGCAGGGACCTTTTCTCACCCACATTCACAGAGCTGGGTTCCTCAGGACTTGTGGATGTCCAGGCAGCAGCAGGAGTTGAGCCAGCCTTTCCCCTCACCACCACTTACCTGCTGGTCTGCATCTGCTTGTGTTGAGACAGAACCTCCCCTTGTGCTCCTCAGGGGAAATTTCCTGATAGCCTGAACCTCAAATTGTTCTGTTTTCTTCAACAACTGTCAAACCATTCCTTAAAACATCCTGAAGAAACATTAGCAGCCAAGCCCAGCTCCGTGAGTCCAGAGATATTCCCAACACTGACCCAAAATGTGCTCGTGCACTGGGAAAAAACAACCCAAATCCCACACACCAAATAATGGGAATTACAAAAGCTGACACAGAGGGAGACAAAGGGAAGCCCAAAGGATGGATCCAGGCAGGGACATGGGCACCATGGCCACCTCACCCCAACATTCTGCTACACACAGCTCTCTGCCCTAACACGAGCTCTGGGAAAAGCCAGAGAAATGATCAAGAAAAGCCATTTTTGAGGCTGAGGCTATTTTGAGTGTTAGTGGATTATATTGTAATGCAGCCCCAGTGCCAAAATACACTATGCTTGGGGGTATGTAAACTAATTCCCCAAAAAGTCTTGGGACTTTATCCCACTGTCCTGTCCCTCCATCTGACACAGAGCCAAGCCCTGCACAGCCCAAGTACCACAGCCTATTAGAGATTTTGCTCTAAGCAGCTTGAGAGTGTTTATTTGGTGTGCAAAGAAGATTGGAGCTGGGAAAGGCACAAAAAGGATTATTCTGTTTATCACTCAGCTTTCCCTGGCCAATCTCTATTCATGGAAAAAGTCATTTACTCGGGTTATCCACAGGCTTTGCTCGCCAGAAAGTGTTGAAAGCCCTGAAAATTAGAGAGATGCAGAATGGATTGGCAAAATGTAAGGCACTTAGGAGCATCTGACACCCAGCAACACACCAGCCGAACACGAGGCTTTTCCAGCCCCAGCCCTTCCCCACTGCTAATAAGAAACTGTCCAAGTCCCAGCACATGCCAGTTAAACCCCTCCATAGGCCAAGCAACAATTAGATGGATTGTCACATCTGCAAAGTTGCTTTCTGAGAAGAAAATGAGAAAGCAAAACATCAGATTGGGATAATGAGTTCTTCTTTAATTCTTTACTTTGGCTTTCTGCTTTTTATATATTCTGTAAGTGCCATTTGGGTTTATTTCTATTGTAGCAAACATGAACCAGGACCCCATTGGGCTCATGCCTGTGGTACAGCGCCATGATGCTCATCTCCCTCTGGCCACTTCCAGCCTCTCCACTGGGTTACAGCTGAAATGTCATGGCTCTTACATGTGGGTGCTGGGAAGCAGCTGATGTAATGGTAGGGCTGTGGTGGCACTACCAGCATCCTGGGAGTAGGGACCCCACAAGGGCCACTCAGCCCATGCACCCCTGACTCCCCGATCCCACTGGAGATGCCCAGATGGAGCTCGTGGTCTGACACCAAGAGGCCGCCCTGAAAGAGAGATTGTTTCTCAAAAATAAATATTAAATAACTCTAAAATTTCAAATAATTCAGAGCTCTGCTATTTTCCATGCATTATGAAAATAAAATTGAGGGGAAAAGGTATGTAATACGTTTCCTATTTCCTGTTTCTGCAGCCCTCCATGTGCCCCGGGGGATCAGCACAAGTGGAATTATCTATCCTCTGGCTGGGAGCGTTCATTTCAGGCCAAAAACACCAGAAAAGTATGAACTAATCCCTACATAGAGCTAGGGAAGTGTGGGATCGCAGGCCAACTGCTGAAAAATGAGGCAATTTTCCCCATTTCAAGAAGTGACTAAAATCCCTGTGCTGTTTTCAGCACAAGCGCATTCTGTTCCACCCCAAACCACTTCAAGGGCCTATGGCCTCCCCCGAGAGCAGCCAGTGAGGAGACACCGGTGGCCGGCGCAGGGGGTGTCTCTCGCACCGGTGTCTGGTCTGAGAAGGGGGCACCTCTCAGATGCTGTTGCTCTGGGGTGCTTGGAGCAGCTGGAAGAGCAGCACTGAATAAATCAGAAAGCATGGAGCACCAGAGCAACATCTTCTGGAGACGGACGAGCTTCTTAGTTTAATGGTGCAAATTCAATACCTCATCCAGTGAAATCCTGCTTGAAACTTGCTCACTTGAAAACACCCAACTTTAAAAGAAGCTTCCCGAGTTTCTTAGCATGAATGTTTCCAGAGTGCTCATCAGGCTTTGAGCTCTCCCTTCAGTTAACTATGTTTTAGAGAAGGGGGAAGTTCCCACCCTTGGTTTTTATGTCTTACTGATGCCTTTTAATACAGCTTTACCACACAGAAAGCTGGTCAGAGCACGGGCTCCTGGTCTGCCCATGTGTGAGGAGCACCCACCTCATGCTTTGCCCCAGGCTGGGGTTCCCCCAGTCTGGACTCAGGCTGCTGTCCCCCCACAGACCCATCTGCCCAATGCAGCTCTGAGAGCAGAACCACTCCTTGGTCCACACCAGTGTGGCAATGGCAGAGCCTGAGCTGTGTCAGGAGCACCAAGGAGAAGATGAGAGCAATGCTGGACAACAGAGCATGCCCAGACAGTTCCACCCTCCCCAGCCCCTTTGCCCCATCTCCCATTCTCTTATCCCTCTTTTTCCTTCACTTTAATCTCCCCACTGAGGTACTTGGCTTGCAGAAAAGCTTGGTCCAGGCCAAGTTTCGAGGCTTTTCAGACTCCAGACTTTTCTCTGTAGCCCTGTCTGAAGAAGACGGGTGGGGGAAACCCAGCTACAGATTTTCCAGTGGGAAGAGAGTATTTTCTCTTCTCCCATAACTGAGACACAGCCAGAGGAATTTTTCTCAAGCTTGCAAACAATTCACCTTCAGGCAAACAACAAGCATGGAAAATTTAAGCCCAGCAGGTGAATGTTTGGGAAAATTTTTAGCCTATAGAAATTCCCATGTAACCTTAACTATAGGGGTCGCTGTATGGCGACTGCCGCGGTGCTGCGCCCGCCCCCTTTCCCAAGGACGGCTGCGAGTATCGGCATGAGAAAATCCCGTCCTGAAAAGGAATATTCAGCCAGCCCCTCGAAAGCACATTGACTGAGGCTCTGCTCCGCGTGTCCTTCCCCTGCCGAGGGTCACCCTCCGGATGGCTGCCGGCTGCCAGCGCTGCCTGGGCAGGCAGGGACACCGAGCAGGGATGCTGGGCAGGCAGGGACAGTTGAGGCAGCAACACCGTTTAGTCATTGATGCCAGGCAGGCGGCAGCAGGGCTTGGCAGCCACCATGCCTAGGACCACACAGGAATGTTCACAGGCCACAGATTTAGCTCTGCTCAGAGCCTGGCCTCAGTGTATGCACTGAAGTTAATCAGAAACAACTGAACCACCAAGAGACTGATGTCACTGCTGTTCACCAGCCACCGTGGGATGTTGCAGGGAAGGCTGAGAGCATCCTCCCAGCCTGGTGATGTGAGCTACCAATGGAGCAAACACCCCTGGAAACAGCAAGCAAGCTAAATATAACCCCATAGAGTCATGGAGCAGTTTGGGTTGGAAGGAACCGTAGAGATCATCTAACTCCAAGCCCCAGTGTCTGCTTGACAGTGCAGCAACTCTGTGCCCACGTGGCAGATCCCCCATGCAGCTTCATGGCACTGCCGCTCAGCTGATGATGAGAATTAAGCTAAGATAAAGCTTCTTCCTTCCCCCTACTCCTTCCTCATGACATTTCTCTAGGAACATGCATCATTTTTAGCAGTGAGCATCCAACTGATCGTCACGGCCAGCTTCATGTGGAGATGTGCCAAGAGGAAAGACACCAGCCCTTGGATCCCAGACCTTGCCTGACTGGCCCAGCCACGAAGAACCATTTACTGAGCAATGTGGCTTTGAGTCCCTCTAACAGCCACCCCTTCCCCTGTGCGGGAGCAGCTGCAGGCAATGACAATGTATGGCCAGAAAGAGTTTTACCACTGCTCAGGATTAACAATAATGAGTCATCCTTATACCACTGCTCTGGGCTGCAGACTCTCTTTGGAGGTATAAGAGTACCTGCACAGAAAGGTCCCAGCTGGAGCAGCCATGGAGCAGCCATGGAGCAGCAGCAGCATGCTCATCAGTCTATCTACAATGTCCAGAGGTCCTGGGCAGCCCACAGACATGGACTAACCAGAGCATCCTTGACTGAGGGATGGATCCTTCCAGACCCTGACCCAGGCACAGAGTCCTTTCGGGATGAAGATGCTCAACACGCTACTTGTCACAGGCAGCCCACCAGACCATGGATCCTCCACCCCAACAGCAGGCCAGAGTCTGCTGGAGAATAAACAAACACGAGAGGTGATCGATGGTTCCCTTTGGAAAACACTAATCACTTGGCTGTAGCACATTTAGCAAGGCAGAGTGTGCATCAATCCCAGCAGCTGTCTTCAATCACAGCTGAGTTTAACCCAACCAGTTTAGGGAACTGCTATTAACCATCATCTGGTAGACAACACACCCTTATTGCAGTAAACATTCATTTACAGCTGAAGGACAGCAGCACTTCTCATTGTCTCCCCACATTTGTGGCCTGGAGCTGACTCACTGAGAGGTGCACACAGTCACTGGTTGGGGAGAGGCATCTTGAAAATACCATGGCTGATATTTTGGTACAATAGAGACATCATGTACGTAGGAGGCCTTTTACATTTTAAAACATAAACTGAATCACCAAAGATAGAAGATGATCAAACCTACAAGCATATGAGTGTTTATGATCTCACAGATTTCTCTCCTGAGCGCACCAGGGAGCCAACAGGCAGCTCACGGATGGGAGCATCACCTCATCTCAGCAACCATGAATGGGAATAGAGACAGAAAGTGATGGTTCCTCTTCCCCTTGAGATCACAGAGGACCCTAAGGACACCCAGGCAGCCTCTGTGCTTGGACCCTCTGTGCCCACAGGCAGGAAGGCAGCAGCTCCATCCAGCCCCACACATGTGAGCTGCCTCAGCAGATGCACACATCCAGCCTCAGCTGCTAATGGTGCCCAGTGAGGTCCAGAAGAGGTTGTGTTTGGAGAAGCAAATAAATGAGAACCAAATGGAGGGGTGGCTCCATGGAGTGGACAGGTCTAGTGCTCCAAGAGTTCGAAATACATTGCACTTTAATTACAGCTCTTACCAATCAGGCGGTAATTGCTGGTATCCTTCCTGTAGGCTGCAATTGCCTAATCTTGTTATTTGAGAGCCATCGAGAGTTAAACAGCTGGAGAGTGGGTCCGCTCCTCAAAAAGCCATTGCCTGGCCGGACACTGCTCCATCTGAAAGCCGTGAGTGACAGTGTGAGCGGTGTCCCCTCTGCAGCTCTGAGGGTTCTCATGGGGGGACACCCCTTTGCACTGCCCTGCTGAACCAGGGTTCACCCCAGCTTAGCCACAAGGCTGCAGCCACAGCTCCTCTTGAGCAAACCCAGGCTGGGCCCCAGCGAGGAGGGGTTTGTGCTCAGGGTGCAGAGGCTCCCCTGCCCCTCACTCACACAGGGCTGCAGCAGGGCTGAGCCACCGGAGCTCGGCACTGTCAGGGCTCTTCCATCTGCTCCCATCTGGAGCAGGCACCGGCACCACTACCACCAGGCAGCAGCATCCTCGTGTGCCAGAGCAGCCAGAGCAGAAATAAGAAGCACACTGCGTGGAAATGACATTTCATGGGATGGTCTGCGAGGTTTCCTGTGGGAACACAGCACCATGGGGCCAAAGCTGTCCCCACAGCGAACACTTGTCTTCAGGTGTCTGCAGAAGTGAGCAGCTTCTGGAGGCGCAATAGAGGCTTGGGCAGGAGGTCATGGAACAATTCAGAAATCCACCTTTTGGCCACAGAACAGGTCAAGTGTTCACATCCAGCAGTTTATTTTCCTCCCTCAGTATTGGAGACCCCTGTTATGAGAACAAAACCAGCCTCAGGTCTTTGCCTTGGGGTCTCCCCATGGTGTGGGGCTGGTACCAAGGCACCACACAGCCCCACCGCTCCTGCTCTGCTGTGCCTCAAGGCTGGCAGCAGCAGACGTGACTTCGGTGGTTGATGATGAGCCCACAAAGCGAACCCAAGCACACGCTGCCCTAACAGCCCTCAGCGTGACTGCTCAGAGCTGCAGCAAGGGGGAGTTCTGGAAAATGGTCCTTCCCCTTTGGTCATATTTAAGAATTAATGTGTCATGGAAATGGTGATTGCATCTCCGCACCATTCTTCCTTGCATACTTGTGTGACTTATCAGCATGGGAAGCAGCTAAGGAGATGTTGTCAGCGGCATCTGTCTCCAAAGAAAGCCTGAAATGATTGTGATAATTCTGCAGATACTTGAGGCTTTTCTGAGCATTACAAGTTACTGTGGGACACAAAACAGTGTCTGGTAGAAGCCTCAGCTTGGGAGGAGGGGATGTAGATGGTGCTGGGCAGGCAGGGCAGGGTTTTCCCAATGCACTGGGGACCTTCGGGTGGCCCAACCCTTGGCTTTGAGCAGTAATTTTGTGCAAGCCTGTGAATGATGCTGGACCTTCCCACAGCCCTGCCTGCCCCACAGCAGCTGGCCAGAGCCATCACCTCTGCCTGGCAGAAGGAGCTGGGTCTGCCCATCCACAGGGTGCTGGTTTTGGTGTCACCTCCCCGGGTGTCTGAAAGGGCAAGTTCAGCTGAGGGCAAACCTGGCTCGGGAAGGTCAAGCTGTGTCCTCGGCCCTGCTCCATCCCTGCCCTGCATCGGCAGCCACAGGGGCTGGTGCATGGGCTGGGGAGCAGGGCGGGCACAGGCAGTATCTGGTTGCACCATCCCGCTAAGGGACGGCAACCTCTGACAGCTGAGCACAGTAACCCTTTAATCCATTGCAGAGCTCGTCTGTCAGAGCTCCAATGCCCACGGGGAGGTATCAGTAACAAAACGCAGGAAAGAGAAATGAGAGTGGAAAATGTTTGGCTTTTTGTCTCCTTGCTCCCTGGAAACACAACTGCTCTTGTGTTCATGGTGGGAGCCTTTCTCCAAGGCACTGCCAATGCCCCGTTGCTGCGGCTGCAGGTCCCATCCCCGCAGCACCAAAATGAGCTGCACCCATGGGTGCACAGCTTGGTTTGCTTCACCTGCTGCCTTCAACCCTGTGCTCCAGCTCAGGGCAGCCCCACTTGTGGGGCAGGTACCTGCACTGCCCATGCTGCCTGCGCTGCCTGCACTGCTGCACTGCCTGTGCTGCCTGTGGCTCCCAAGTCACAGGAATCAGAGAGGAAGGAAGCCATAACGCGGTGGGGGGAAGGCAAAAGGAGAGGAAGGGACCTGATTTCTGAGCAGTTTGAAGAAGGAATCAACATTTCCATTTGGCTGGGGCTTTCCTCTGCCCAGCTCCACACCTGAAGCAAGGTGAACATGGGGAGGCCAGCACTTCCCCCCTTGTAATCTGCGGATTAGGGCTTGTATAACGGGATTACCGAGGCTGAGGGACACAGCCAGCGGGATCCAAATCACACAGTGAAACAGGAGAGAAACCTGGAAGAGTGTCTGGCACAGAGCGAGCATGAACACATCCTTGCGAGACCACATTTTAGATGATTTTAATATCAAGTTTTCTGCAACGCAGAACACGCTCACGGGCCAGCTCCTTGCTGGGCAGCTGCTGGGTTTCAGCGTGGAGGAATTGGCAAGATCTTTTCACCAGGTGAAATAAATAGAGTGCTGGGCCCCAGATAGGATTACGGTTTGTTTTCTTTAGGTGTATAGAATCCGCGGGAAAGCTGAGCCCAAACGGAAACTCAACTCCTAAAGAATTTGGCCTATACTGGCCAGCTCCTGTCTGCCTGCCAGGCATGCTCTCCTTGCCTGGCGTTTTGCTCTTTATCTTTTAAGAGGCTTTGTTAGCAGGGTATCAAACCATTCTTTGTGTGCCTGGAGGACAGGGGCTTCTTTTCAAATTACTTGTGGATGATGAAGTTACAGTTTTACCTGCAGAGCTTCGATGATGAGAAAGTTCTCTTGGGCATTCCCTGGAACACATCCCCCCTGCCCCAGCCTACCCCCCCCCCCATCCAATTCCCAGTATATTTGCAGCAAGCTGGGGGCTGATCTCTGCTGGGGGTGAAGCACAGACCCTCACCCATCTCTGACTCTGGTTTCTGTGGATAACACGTTTTTCTCCTTGTTGATTTTGCCTTTTGTTCCAAAAGGATTGTGAAAATCCTGCAGTCTCACAAAGGGGGAAGCACCCCCAAAGAGCCACAATGGAGGGGATCTGGCCGAGGATGCTGACTCAAATTAACACCAGAGACAGAGACAAACCCAGCCCCAGCAAACCAAGGCTCGCACTCAGGCGCTGGCTGCACGTCTCTGCTCTCTTGCTTCCCTTTGTCTCTCTGGCGAGCAGCATTTGGAGGAGCAGCCTTGGCCAGCACATGCTGGAGCCTCCAGCAGCTGCCTCCTCCTGCTGCCTGCACTGGGGGTGGGCTGTGTGGGAGCACCCCAATGGAGGGGCAGCGCCGGGGGGACCCCTTGGGTGGAGGGAAGAGATGTGGGACCGAAACCAGGGTGATGGCCTCACTTCACCCGTTCAGAGCAGTAAAGGGAGAGCCTGGCTGCAATGAGTCTTACTGCAATTAGACTTAATGCAGTGACTGTATTTTGGGGGCCCAGAGTTAGATGTGCCCTGGAATGGACCTGGATGTGTTCAGTCAGTGCCCAGCATGACATGACATGTCCTTCACAGTCCAAGGAAAGCCACCCTGTGGTGCCAACCCATCCACTGCCCTCCAAGCATGGGGGCTGACCCTATCTTGGATACCCCAGCCAGTGCCACATGCATCCCAGGGCATCTCACATGGGAAAACAGGGTCTGAGCCTCGAGATCAACACTTACTATAGCTCTGGGCCACAGGACTTCTAAATATCTACTACTCCAGTGAGACAACAACACACATTTCAAAGCACAAGAAACTGTTCAGCTGTGTTTGTCTCATCTGCTGCAGCACAGTGCGAGGGGCAGTGCTTGGCACGGGACCTTGTGAGAGCACAGAGGGGAATCCTGCCCTGCAAATACAGAGCTTGCGGTGTCTCCGCTTGCTTTGGTGGTGAATGCAGAGCCGCGCTGTGAGCGTCGGGAGCAGAGCTCGTCCCCCTCTACCACCCCCCTCGGCTCCACCGCCTGGGCAAAACACTGGGGAGCTGCAGGGACACGACAGAGCTGGCACAGGGAGCCCCAGGGCTCCCACTGCAATTACACACACACACACATACACACACATACACACACACAT